>NC_056728.1:1689702445-1689722445 GCF_019279795.1 Protopterus annectens
CCCAACCAAAGTGGGACAGGTGGTGACCTTAGTCGCTGCTCCTATGTCGGTGCGGCGCTGACATGCGGCTGTACACCTTCTCTGAGTGTAAACACTGACGGTGCATTGCGGGACGAACACGGTCTTATGCGTATCCTTTGCTCCTTGGACGGGTACACTTATGCCTTTGTGGCTTCTATTTGCTTCTCCGTTAATTTGGGACGGGACTATGTTGCATACTGTACGTGCGTTTCATTCTGCACAGGACCTGGCTGCTGCCATTACTATTGTGGGCGGACCGTGGCTGTCAGCACATTAGGTTGCTCACCTCATGCCGGCTTAGACACGCCTTCAGACGCATCCTACCTGGGCTCGCTCACGTACACTACGCACGTGTCTGTGATTCCGGTGCACTCTCATTAATATGTATATGGCGCTACTGCGCCGGCTATTCCATGCACCGCCGGCGCAGGCCTTACGCCGGCCTTGCGCCGAGCTTCATGAATCCCGGGGAGTGTCTGAAGCAAAAATGTCAATAACTATGGACAGGGTGTCAAATACCTAAAAGTGCAAATACATACAGTAAACTATGTTCTAAAACCTTAGAGGATCTGTGTTTTAAAATTGTTAAAAAATTTTAAAACAAATTTTTGTTACTACACTATAAAAGTGTACAAAGGAACTCAAGATGAAAAACAGGAATAAACTACAACAGCTGCTTTTTGCTAACATGAAATGAAATACTGTGTGTGTCACCTCAATAGACTTCTCAATTTCAAAATACAAGTCAAAGATGTGACCTTGTTTAAACCAGGGGGAGTGTAGGAATTCAGCCTAAGCTGCCAAACAAGTTCACATTTCTCTAACAGTAACTAATGTGATCCACCTTTTTCACCACTACCTGATCTATCACTTTGAACAAAAAAGCAAGGGAAGGATTCACGTTACAGTGTCTCGCTAGGGCATTGGTACTACTCTTGTTCCTTATATGATATGTGTTCATAAATCCTTTCTATTAATTTCCTGTCAGTCTTACCAATATAAAAAGCCAGACATGACTGACAGGAAGCCAGGTAAACCACTGATTTAGAACTACAACTGTACTGGCCTCTGGCTTTAAACATGTGTTGATTCACTGTGAAACTAGATCCTGTAGAAATGAATTTACAATAATTACATGCCTCACATTTGTATGTGCCCTCTGTTCTAGTGGGTTTCATAATCGTACTTTCCATAGTACTTTTTAGGTTTCTACCTTTTCTAAAAATAATAACTTGTTCGTCACCTAATTTCTCTACTAAATCCTTCTCAAAAATCAATAAGTGCCAATTTCTTCTAAGGATGTTATTAATAAACTTCGCTTCCAAAGTAAAAGGGGTAATAAAACTCTTCTTGTAACAAATCAAGTCTGTACCTGATGAGCCCACGACTACTGGTGGTGAACTTGTACTGGGCACCACCACACTTAATTCCTCTTCCACATCCAAAACTGAATCTCCTTCTTTTATGGTAAGGATGGGATTAAAAATACCTGACAGTCTCTTACTACAAACCTCTCTTACCACCTCATCGACTAATGACTCTGGGTAACCACAACTCATAAACATGTGCTTCAACAAGATACATTCATCGTCAAATGACATGTCTTCAGATGTCATTCGAGCTGCTCTTACCAACTGTCCCTTTAGGACAGATTTCTTCTGATGGAACGGGTGACAACTGGAAAAATGCAACGTGTAGGAATACGTAGGCTTCCTGAAACTTTTAGCTAACTAGCCTTTACGTACAGTGTCCCTTACCAATTTCACATTTAAATAACTGATAATGTCCTCTTTGTATGTGTGTGTGTGAATCTTAAAAAAGAAGTACTGTTGTTTAATGCCTCCACAAAGCTACATGCGTCATCTGCACTCCCTTGAAACATGATGAAAATATCGTCCAAAAACCTATTGTAAAGCTTTACTTTCTTATGGATGTCTTTACTAAATATGTGTTTGTGTTCCCACTGTGCTAGAACTAAATTAGCATAACTTGCCCCACATAGGGAACCCATCGCTACCCCTAACACTTGCTTGTAGATGTTGCCATTGAAACTGACATAGTTGTTCAAAATCACATCCAGTAATTCTTGAATCAAACGTATTTCATCACTCTCTACTCCATAGGAAATAAGTTTCTTAGTGATATATTTTAACCCTATGTCATGTGGGATAGAGAAATAAAGGTCCACCACATCTATTGTTAAGAAAAAAATGTTGTCATGAAATTTAAATTTTTCTAAATTTTTCAAGAAAGCCCAAGAGTCTTTGCATATCTGTTCCTCCTTTGCTACATATTTCTTTAATAAATCATCCACAAACTTAGAGCATGCATATGTAATAGAAGACCTTGCATTCACCAAAGCCCTCATGGGAGGGTTTTCAATGTTTTTGTGTAGTTTAGGTAAACCAAACAAATTGGGTGTTCTTGGCTTCAAAATCACAAGGTAATTATAAAAGTCAACACTGATCAACCCTTCTATCAACAAATCCCTAAGGAAGGAAAAGATTGTTTTATAAGCAATGTTCATTTCATTAAGGCTGGACCTCACCTAGATCTTACTATCTAACATATCAAACATTCTGTTGTCATAGCCATCATTGTCCATGATCACCAAACCTCCACCTTTGTCCTGCATCAAAATCCGGACCGGTAAAGCTCTGACCAACCTCAAAGCTTCAGCTTCATCCTCAGTTATGTTCTTCATAACATTTTTTCTAGCACTCATACGTAAAGACCTCAAATCGGCCTCACACATGTGCTCGAACAAAGATAGAGTGGGGCACATGGGTGGGTTGTACGTACTAGCCACTCTTAAAGGGTCATTAATGTAACCCATACCTCCAAACATTACAGACAAGTTCAATTTTCGAATGTATAATTTCAAATCAATCAAAACCCCTGGTAAGTCAAAATGTTCCTCAAGTACGAAAGTCAAACCCTTACTGAAAAGTTCACACAACTCCTGGCAAATGGTGTAACTTGAGAAATTGTACACCTTGAAGTCACCACTACCATTCAACAAAATGACAGGTGCATTAGTTATCTGTTGTATTTGTGATTCCCCTTCATGCCCTTCTTATTGTATCTCCGTGGATGGTTCTGGCCCCTGTTGGAAAAAGAATCATTCATTTTGTTACTGTTGTAGTGGTTGTTGCCTACCGCGTTGGTAACAGGATGCTTGTCAGCAATGTTCTCCCTCCAGCTGCCCTCGAACAGATCTAGATCGCTGACTCCTGGTTCTACCCTCACGGGTACCTCAGGGTCATTCCCATTGACTGTTCACAACATTTATATGTCAATTTCTATTGAGGCTTTAACTAACGAAATCACAGTTTTAAACAATGACATTAAAACACATCCTGAGTTCATAAGGTACCATTATGATTATAAAAGGGTGTTTTCTTCTATTGACCAACAATTAATCAAGAACACGGAAGTGAAACTCAAGAAACTGAGAAGGGACATCAGTGACTATAAGAATGGGGTTGCATACCCAAAACCACCATCCTCTCAAGGTAAGGGTATATTTGGTCATGCCCTTGCACAACGTATAAAGCCCAGGGGTGACAGGTGCAAGCCATCCCTTGCCAAGCAGCATGGCTTGTCAAGCATGTCATCCCAAGCAGACAGACATGGGATCCCCTTAGAATGACACCAGTAATTAAGCCAATTGTTAAAACTGATCATTTTGTCTTTGTACTGTGGCATCATTCTTGGTGAGGCTAAGATGCTGCTCAGGGTCAGGGTCATACCGGCCTGGGCTACATAATCAGAGAGCTCCTCTATGTCTCTTTTCATGTAGTCCAGGGAGGTACGTCTCAGGTCGTTCACACCGGCATGTACAATGACTGAGTCATATTTGTACTTGCTGTGGAGTGACCTGAGTGCTTGTGTTATGTGGCGGATTCTAGCTCCCGACAGGCAGCTTACTGTGACCTTTTCCTTGTTCGGTCTGGTGAGCAGGACGTCAGTGTGTCTGACTATGGAGTCACCTATTACAAGTGTGTCTGGCATGTTGTTTGGCCTTAAGGGCTGTGACTGTTTAGCACACTGACTTTGTGAACTATGTGTTGCATGTGCTATGTCTTGAGGTGGTGGTTGCTTGGGTGTCTGCTTTGGAGGCCTCTGTTGTTTTGGTAGATTTTTAATCAGCCTCAGTATGTTTTTGTGTGTTTATGTGTTTGGTTTGCAGTTGTGATAGTTCTATGTGAGACTGGGTTTGTGGTGTGCGTGGTTACCTTCTCCTCCTGACTGGTCTTGCCAGTACTGAATTGAGAGAGCTCAGCCTCCAGTTTGGCTATATAGTTGCATCTCTCGCATATATTTGTATTTGTCGGGAGGAGGAGAGGGTTGTCTGTGTACATGAGACAATTGTAACATTGCCTCAATATTCCCAGATTCACCAGCTGAACAGGAGAGGACGCCAGCAACTGACCCTTCGACATGCTAGAAATAGTGAAAAAGATTGCTGTGTAACTGAGTCAGAAAGGACCTATAGGGAAATGGGTACTCAACAGAATTTAGGTGAATGAAGTACTTTCTTTTGTTTAAGAGTGCTTTACCTGTATAAAAAATGCTTTAGGAGCAAGTGCTGAGCTTTTCAGATAGAGTATAGGCTGTTTAGATTGCAAGTAGAACAGTTCTAAGGGAAAAATTGAAGAGCAGACTTGGCGGAGCCAGAAAAAGTTTAACCGGCGCTGCGCTATGCGCAAAGCCGTGCAAACGCGGATTTTAAGCAGTGAACTACAAAAGAGCTAGGAATGGTCCCAAACAACCAATTACTACAGCTTCTTGTGCTGAGGTCACTTCCCCCAAGGACAGGTAGGCTGCTCAAGGCTCCCCACTCCCACTGGTGAGCAAAGAAACTTCCTTCTATCCAAGTAAGGTAATGGACAACACAGGAACTACACCACAGCACAGAATACAGCAATGCCTGTATACTGGTCTAAACTAGTCGAGAAAGGCGGGAAAACAAGGATTTTTTTTTTTTGTTTTTTTTTTTTGTAGAAATACACAGAAAATGCAGAGACAGTGATAAATTAGTTACACAGGCTAGCACACTTTAGTGGGCAGCCTCCACAGTTAAATTAAACAAACAAACAAGCAAACTTTCGATTAAATTCGACTAAATGTAACTTTAAGTGCAGATTTTAAAATAAATGCAGTAATCAGTAAAAAACAGTTCAGGCTAGTTCAAAGTAAGCAGCAGAAGCTATTTTCAGTGAAAAAAAAGCAAAGATACTTAAATCCAGAAGGTAGTTGCTTTTTGAGTTCCTTGCTGCTAGGACCACTCTGTAAACCCACGTGGAGCTTGTCTGTGCAGTATAGCCAGAAAAAAATGCCCAGAGGCAGATTTTAAGCAGTGAACTACAAAAGAGCTAGGAATGGTCCCAAACAGCCAATTACTACAGCTTCTTGTGCTGAGGTCACTTCCCCCAAGGACAGGTAGGCTGCTCAAGGCTCCCCACTCCCACTGGTGAGCAAAGAAACTTCCTTCTATCCAAGTAAGGTAATGGACAACACAGGAACTACACCACAGCCCAGAATACAGCAATGCCTGTATACTGGTCTAAACTAGTCGAGAAAGGCGGTAAAACAAGGATTATTTTTTTGTTTTTTTGTAGAAATACACAGAAAATGCAGAGACAGTGATAAATTAGTTACACAGGCTAGCACACTTTAGTGGGCAGCCTCCACAGTTAAATTAAACAAACAAACAAGCAAACTTTCGATTAAATTCGACTAAATGTAACTTTAAGTGCAGATTTTAAAATAAATGCAGTAATCAGTAAAAAAACAGTTCAGGCTAGTTCAAAGTAAGCAGCAGAAGCTATTTTCAGTGAAAAAAAAGCAAAGATACTTAAATCCAGAAGGTAGTTGCTTTTTCGAGTTCCTTGCTGCTAGGACCACTCTGTAAACCCACGTGGAGCTTGTCTGTGCAGTATAGCCAGAAAAAAACGCCCAGAGGCAGATTTTAAGCAGTGAACTACAAAAGAGCTAGGAATGGTCCCAAACAACCAATTACTACAGCTTCATGTGCTGAGGTCACTTCCCCCAAGGACAGGTTGGGTTCCTTCCTCTTGAGTTCCTTTGTACACTTTTATAGTGTAGTAACAAAAATTTGTTTTAAAATTTTTTAACAATTTTAGAACACAGAGCCTCTAAGGTCTTAGAACATAGTTTACTGTATGTATTTGTACTTTTAGGTATTTGACACCCTGTCCAAAGTTACTGACATTTTTGCTTCAGACACTGTCACCTTTTGGTGTTGTGATAGTAGTTTGTTGTTATATTTGTACTTATTTTATACTTATTATTATTATTATTTTCCTTACACACCAAGCATATATTTAAAACTACGTTTTCCTACATTTATGCTTTTCATTCAGTATTTCTGTACCTTTTCTTAGAGTATAATTTTGAATTTAGTTTTTTATTTAAATGAAAGTTTTAAACAGAAGTTTTAAAAGAATGATTTTATTTTGATGACATGAGCTTTTTTAACACAAGAAAAAGGTTTTTGATGCAGAACACTTTTAATTATTTAACTTTTCCCTACATTTATGCTTTTCATTCAGTATTTCTGTACTTTATGTTAGAGTACAGTTTTGCATCTTGTTTTTCTAAAATGAAAGTTTTAAACAGAAGTTTTAAATGAATGATTTTATTTTGATGACATGAGCTTTTTTAACACAAGAAAAAGGTTTTTGATGCAGGACACTTTTAATTATTTAACTTAGTATTTAATTAGTTAATTGGATGGTGGCTGAATTCAATTACTGTGCTTTGCTTTGGTGCCTTTTTCATTTTAAAACTGAGTATGAAGTTTTTTTTCTTTTGTCTGATGAAGTCTTCCAAAGATGGAAGATGAAAAGCGCTTCACATTAAACGTTTTTGGAGTTATTCTAGCCAGATCGGAGCCTGTGTTGTTTTTTTTTCATTTTGGAGAGTTTGTTGTTCCAGTTATTTTCAAACATACACTATGGAAACAGGATAATGCACAGGAGGAGGATGTGCCTGACCTGACTACAGACTGTAAGTGCTGCTATACTGCATTTGGAGTATTGATGGTTTAACAGTGTGTGTGTGTGGATATGACTGTCCTACATGTCTAAATACCTGCCATGTCCGTTCCATGTTTATGAGGAATTCCCATCTGCAGGGTCATCTGCAGACAGGGCAGTGTGTTGTGCCTTTGGTTTCATGTGGTACCAATGGAGCATCTATCTGTGGACTGCAGAAGGTAGTGTGAGGATTGCAGTCTGTAGATGGTGAAAGCCATGACAGTTACTGGCTTCTTATCTCTCATAGGACATATGTTGCAATAAACCCTGTTACAACAGTATATGTATGAGGTTGTCACAGCAAGATGTCATTATTGGCCCTGTGTATGTGCTTCCAGCCACAACTCTGTCAACCGGTGTACATATGTTGTGTATGAAGTGGTGCATATGTGCTGTACACCATAATTAGTGTCATCATATCTTATAACAAGCCAGTGAGATATCAGTCTGCTACACATGTTATGTACAGTAGGGGTTATATTTGATGACATAACCTGGACATTCTGTGGATGTTTGTACAGTACTGAGGTCTGTGTACCTATGGTGATTGTCGACAGTGTATGTATTGTTAATATGTACTTTAGCCTGTGTACAGACTGTAGTAGATATCATTGTTCTAGGTCCTGTCCTATCTGATGTTGCATGCTGCTCCACTGTACGGTACCATATTGGCGTATATGTTTGTAGGGCCATACACACACAAATGTCCCATACCAGAGACAGCCATCAGACCAAACTGTGTAGCAGCCCAGAAAGGCTCATCCAGACTCTGCTACACTTTGCTGTGAAGGAAAGGTTAGTTTGCTGTTATTTTTTTGTATTTCTGTATTGCCTTTCTATACTTTGAATACTGTAGTTTGTTTTCTTTACCTTGTGTTTTGCTTGCATTCTGTTTTAACAGCATATTAAAACTTCAAAAGAGACCACAGCTCTCTGTTCTGAGTCAGGCAGAAATAAGAACTGATTAATTAAGGACTCATTCATAAGACAGAAGAGGTCACTTAAGGTTAATCACTTGTTAACAGAGGGGGTGGAGCTAGGAACTAAAATCTCTATTTAAGGAGTAAACTAAAACATTTCAGAGCTTTAACAGAAAGGCTCATCCAGACTCTGCTACACTTTGCTGTGAAGGAAAGGTTAGTTTGCTGTTATTTTTTGTATTTCTGTATTGCCTTTCTATACTTTGAATACTGTAGTTTGTTTTCTTTACCTTGTGTTTTGCTTGCATTCTGTTTTAACAGCATATTAAAACTTCAAAAGAGACCACAGCTCTCTCTGTTCTGAGTCAGGCAGAAATAAGAACTGATTAATTAAGGACTCATTCATAAGACAGAAGAGGTCACTTAAGGTTAATCACTTGTTAACAGAGGGGGTGGAGCTAGGAACTAAAATCTCTATTTAAGGAGTAAACTAAAACATTTCAGAGCTTTAACAGAAAGGCTCATCCAGACTCTGCTACACTTTGCTGTGAAGGAAAGGTTAGTTTGCTGTTATTTTTTTGTATTTCTGTATTGCCTTTCTATACTTTGAATACTGTAGTTTGTTTTCTTTACCTTGTGTTTTGCTTGCATTCTGTTTTAACAGCATATTAAAACTTCAAAAGAGACCACAGCTCTCTCTGTTCTGAGTCAGGCAGAATTTTTCCCGCCCTCCCACTCATTTAAGTTGTCTTGTTAAATACCACTGTCTTTCTAGTTGCCCGCCTCTTATGTTAATCTGACCATATATCTCATTTCTCTCTACTTTCACTGGCTTATGTGAGTAATCACAAAACCATCACTTTTGAAATCCCACCCCTTCAATTATTTAAATTTATTGGCCATCCTACAGTATTTCATAGTACCAAAATACAAAAGTAACCACCCCTTTCAGTCCATCTTGCTGTTTTAAAAATAGTAACTCTCCACTAAACCTTAACTTTTTAAACAGGTAAAACTCAAGTTACCTACTTTCATATCTAACTTCTCTAGTGCACACTGCAGAGTGCATTCTTTTCAATCTTACCTTTAAGCATCCCTGTTACTAGCACTTTCTCTAATACCTAAAAAGATTATCTCTACTTGACTCCAAGTAGACTTTTCTCTATCTGTTAAACCTAGCACTTGCTCCTACAGTACTTATTACCTTGATACGACACTCTTATAGATAGCACCCCAAAAAGGCAAACCCCCATTTCTCGGTCACCCACGTCCCCCGGAATCTCTTTTAAAGTTTTTTGTCTAGTCCTTCTAGCATGTCGAGGGATCAGTTGCTAGTGTCCTGTCCTGCTCAGCTGGTGAACCTGGGAATATTGAGGCAATGTTACAATTGCCTCATGTACACAGACAACCCTCTCCTCCTCCCACAAAACACAAATACATGCGAGAGATGCAACTATACGGCCAAACTGGAGGCTGAGCTCTCTCAACATAGGACTGGCAAGACCAGTCAGGAGGAGAAGGTTACCACACACACTATAGACCCAGTCTCACATAGTACCATCACAACCTCAAATCATACACATAAACACACAAAGACATACTCGGCGGCTCTGATCAAAAATCTACCAAAACAGCAGAGGCCACCAAAGCAGACACCCAAACAACCACCACCTCAGAACACAACACCTGCAACACATAGACCTCACAGTCAGAGTGTCAAACAGTCACAGCCCTTAAGGCCAAACACAATGCCAGACACACTAGTCATTAGTGACTCCATAGTCAGACACACTGTCGTCCCACTCACCAGACTGAGTAAGGAGAAGGTCACAGTAAGCTGCCTGTCGGGCGCTAGAATCCGCCACATAACGCAAGCACTCAGGTCTCTCAACAGCAGGTACAAATACGACTCAGTCATTGTCCACGCTGGTGTAAACGACCTGAGACGTACCTCCTTGGACTACATGAAAAGAGACATTGAGGAGCTCTCTGATTATGTAGCCCAGGCAGGTATGACCCTGACCTTGAGCAGTATCCTACCTTCACCAAGAATGATGCCACAATACAGAGATAAGATGATCAGCTTTAACAATTGGCTTAAACTCTGGTGTCATTCAAAGGGGATCCAATGTCTGTCTGCCTGGGATGACATGCTGGACAAGCCACGCTGCTTCGCAAGGGACGGCTTGCACCTGTCACCCTGGGATTCGGATATTGGCAAAGGCTCTTGCCACCCCATAGTGCCTTTTTAGGCAAGGCTCAAATTCTAAACCTACCACCCTAGAACACAAAAATGGAAAAAAACTAAGGGTAATGCTGCTCAATGCCAGAAGTCTAAATCTCAAAATGCATGCACTCGAGGCCCTTCTCAGTATGGAGAACATCGATGTCTGTGCAGTGACAGAAACCTGGTTCAAGGCTCCTGAGAGCACCCCAGCACTATCAGGTTTTACCTCTTATCATGCGTTCCGGCCCCAAAATCCGGACAATACCAAGAAAGGAGGGGGGGTATCCATATTCATCAAGGACACCCACACCTCAAGACTGGTGGCAACGCACGATGCATCAGAGACCATCCAGGTGCAATTAACCATAGGCAAGACTGCTCTGCAAATTGTAGCATGTTACAGGCCACCCTCACAAACTCAGGAACCTCACATGGCCTTCCTGAAAACACTAGAGGGGATAAATGTATCACCAAACACCATCATACTAGGTGACTTCAATTACCCTAATATAGACTGGGAACACTACTCAAGCCCAAACACCCTAGCCCAAAAGTTCCTGGAATTCATAAACTCAAATGCCATGGAACAACTAGTCACCATCCCCACAAGAGGAGAAAACATACTTGATCTCATCATCACGAACATGGGAGCACAATGTTCAACACCGGAAGTATACCCCTCACTGGTGAGATCAGATCACAAACTAATCTCGCTGGAGGTCCTCATCCCACCCCACCTGAAATAAAAAGACCACAGTAAAGAACTTCTCGAATGCCGACTTCACACTTCTAAAGACTAGTGTGGTCTCCTTTAAGGCGCCCGAGCCGGTGGAAAACAGTACTCAAGCCGCTGAATCACTTACAAATGCCTTCTACCAGCACCTGCAGGACTGCATGGATAAGGCAATCCCAAGCAAAACAAAGACTCTTTGTACCAAAGGCAAGCGTCCAGTCTGGTGGACCCCAGCCATAAACAAACTCTACAACAAAAGGAGGAAGCTACTACAAGATAGAGCAAAATCCTTAAAAGGTAAGACACCCTTGATCACTATAAGTAAAAACTAAGAGCTCTCATAAAATCATCCAAAGCAAATTTTGAGAGAAAAATAGCTAAAGACTCAAAAGACAATCATAAGGCCTTCTTTAGCTATGTTAGAAACCTGGGAGGAAACTCCCAGATATGCTCAGAACTAGTTCAAAATGATGTGAAGATTACTGATCCTACAGACATTGCCAACATACTGGCTGACAGGTTCAGTGCAAACTTCTCCCCTCCCCAAAAGGAGAGATATCTATACCAAGCGATTGCAGCCCCCAAACATCTCCAACGCCCAAGTGAGAACTGCTCTCTCCAAAGCAAAAACACAGCATCCATGGGACCTGATGGTGTCCCCGGCTGTGTGCTCCACGAACTCAACGAGGAATTAAACCCACAGCTAGGACAGCTGTTTAATCATAGTCTTACCTCTGGATACGCACCCAGGAGTGGCGCACTGCAACTGTGGTCCCACTTCACAAAGGCGGTGCCTCCACCGACCCTGGAAATTACCGCCCATTAGCTTGACAAGCCTTATCTGCAAAGCCATGGAGAGGATCATAATGGACCTCATAAATAAAGACATAGGGAATTTGCAGACTTTGGATCCATCCCAGTTTGGCTTTGTCAAAGGCAGATCATGCCTTCTAAACTTGGTTGACTTTTTCAAACAGTCACCAAAGCCATTGATGAGGGAAAGGCAGTCCATACAGCCTACCTTGATCTGGCGAAGGCCTTCGATACAATACCCCACTCGGGTATCATTGAAAACTCATCAGCTTAAATGTTAACCCATATATCACAAGATGGGTTGCAAACTGGCTGAGTGACAGAACCCACAGGGTCAGAGTTGCTGGCGCCATGTCAGACTCAAAGCCTGTCACAAGTGGTGTACCACAGGGCTCAGTCCTGGGCCCACTCTTGTTTGGCATCTACTTTTCCAAAGTACAAGCAAACACAGGAGGGTTATGGCTGACAAAGTTTGCAGATGACTGCAAACTGGGCCATAGTAGAAAACACATCTGACACAGATATCCTTCAGAAGGGTCTCACAGAAACGGATAACTGGTGCCAGAGCCATGGCCTAAAGTTAAATGCCGAAAAATGCATAGTCATACCCTTCGGGAAAAACAAGGTTACCCCTAGCTACCAAATAGGTGGCAATCCACTGAGCACAGAAGAGGTTATCAGGGACCTGGGGACCCAGGTTGATAGTAGTCTGTCATTCGACACCCATGTAGCTAAAGTAGTTAGGAAGACCTTCTACATTGCCCACCTTATCATGAAGGGATTCTCATCTAGATCAAGGGAGGTCATAGTCTCCCTATACTCATCACTCATCAGACCAATGATTGAGTACAATGCCCCATTCGAATGTATCTGACCCGACACTTGCAGCAGCTGGAGAGGCCACAAAGTTCCTCACCAAAAGGATAAAGGGTCTCAAACATCTGTCCTATGCTGCCCGACTGAAAGAACTCCAGCTCTATTCAGTCGCCACCGCTTGCTCAGAGGTGACCTTTGCCTAACATACAAGGCCATGTCAAACCCAGATTTGATGAATATGCTTCACCTCAAAAATCTAGATCCGTCAGAGCCACAAGGGCGGAGACTTAAACCTCGACACGGCTATTAATAGGACGTGCTGGAGGGATAGATTCATCACCCAAAGACTCCCTATGCTGTGGAATAAAATCCCGGTATATGTGAGACAGAGCACCTCGCTGGCCTTGTTCAAGAGAAATCTTGACCAATGGATGGGAGATCGCAGATATACCCCAGGGATTACCTCAGTGTCACTGCTCGACAGAGGCACAGCAAAATAATGGGTATAGTTCCCCATACTAAAGGGGTGGCGTAAGCCACAAAACTATGGGCTAGGCTTGTAAATGCCCTCGGGCAGATAGCCTAGTATGAACCTATGAACCTATGAACCTAAATGTAGGGTCAGTCTGTGAGTGGCACATAGGAGGATGGTGTCGAACAGATAGTCCATATACTGTAATGTTATGCTAGCTTAACATATGTGTTTGTGGCTGTGTTCACATTGGTTGCGCTCATGCATTTTCACACAGGTGTATCTTACCCTGTGCTGTGACATGGCTGTTGAGCCTTCTATATATGCAGGTACATGTGCATTCCCCCATAATAGATGTAGGCCAGTGTTGAGTCAGTCTGCTTGCAGCCTGCACAGTGCATTGTTACATGCCTAGCAGCTTAGTGTACTTACCCAGTGAGATGTCATGTGCAGATACTTGCCAGATGTACCACTGCCAGGCCTCCCTTAACAGTCATGTATGTCAGACAGTGCAGTGGGATGCTGTACAGATGTATGCCAATATCTAGTGGGCAGTATGTGGCCATGGTACCCCTGTACCAGCAGTTATTATGTGTCAGGCCAGACAGGGGAGTGTGAATGCATAACCTATGGTGGCAAAAGTATTACAGTCGTTATGTGTTATACCCATCTACATGAATGTCTACATCCATATTTTCAGGCATGGTACACATATAGCACTAAGGGGTTATGTGTATACCTCTGGACTGTACAGAGTGTGTCAGAAATCCCACATATATTGGTCAATATCTCTGCTGCAGTCCACAGGGGCATTACATGCTAGCAGCAGTACTTTACTATGGTGTCCTTAGGATGTCTGTCAGTAGTCAATGGCACACATGTTATAAGCAGATGTGACCTCCAACACACACCATGTCTGTGAAGACAATCCCAATGCCAGTAGCAATAGTCTACTAATATACCTGCTATACATACCTGACATCCCCTTGCACTATGACTGTGGGACTATAGAGGCTGGGGTAGGGCTACACTCCATGTCCAGGACATATGGTGGAAATATATGTACATATTATTATCCAGATAGCCATATTTATACACACACACATATATATATATATATATATATATATATATATATATATATATATATATATATATATATATATATATATATGTCCCAACAAACCAAGGCAAAAGAAATAAGCAAATGCAGCCAAACTCAGTGTAGGCCCGGTACAACAAATTCAAGGGTTAGTCCTTTGCGAATCAATAGACCATAGTACAGGTAGAACTAAAAGCTTTGAGGGTTTCACGTCTATGCTCTCGGGATCAAGATTTCTTAAGAGAATTAGAGGCACTGAAGATCTCTTTTGTTGATAGAGGCTATATGCCTGTAGAGATCAATAATATATGTGAGCATGTGATAAGAATGAGGGGAACTAGAGGTAAACCCTATTTTTCAAGTCGTGGATATGATAGGAAAGTTCCAGTTAAGCCAACTACCCAAACTTTTTTAACTTTACCTCTGGGTAACAATACATCCTTTGTACAGCATACTATTATGGATAATTGGAATATCTTAACAGTGGATCCAAGTATGCGACACCTGGTAGGTAATTGTCCACAGTATGCGTTCAGCAATAAGTCAAACTTGAAACAGCTACTCTGTTTCCCAGATTTATGCGATTGAACAACCATTGTTTCCAGCCTGGCAGTCCGGCACCAAGAGATGTGGCTCTTGTCAACAGTGCCAGTTTGTGGATACATCCAGGTATTTTCGGAATTGAATGATGGGCGACTTTGGAAAATTAGGAGCAGGTCTGACTGTAACACTAGGCATGTGGTATATGTTGCATGCTGTCAGACCTGCTTCAGTTTCTATGTGGGTAAAACTAACAGGTCCCTTAGAGAGAATAAGGGACCACCTGTATGCATTTGGGAGAAATGAAACTTATAGTGCCATATCTAAACATATGCTTAGGCATGGCAGCCTTCATACTTTTCTGTTTCAAGTACTACAGGTTGTGAAACCTGGGGTGCGTGGTGGGGATCTCACTAATCTGACAGAACAAATGGAGATTAAATGGATTTTTCGTTTGGCAGCTCACAGAGGGGTAGGACTTAATGACTATGTCCCTCTCAAACCCATTTTGAAAGCGAGACCCCTCAGATGATGATTTTTGTCAGTTTATTTTATACTGTTTGTATACTGCCTTCAGTTTGTATTGTTTCATTTAGAATATGTTTTTATGATCTTTTAGCTTTTAATGTGTGTGTGTCATATCAGTCTGCTTTGCAGGAACAGGATAGTACTGTTGCTTTAAGGATATGGCAGTGAGCAGGAAGTGATGTAAGTGTGTGTGATGTAAATCCTGTATTTAAATGTTTGGATATGTGTTTTTCAGTTGTAACGTCTGAGGAAGAGAACTTGTTTCTTGAAAGCGCTACGTTATTAAAAGCTTTTAGTTCTACCTGTACTATGGTCTATTGATTCGCAAAGGACTAACCCTTGAATTTGTTGTACCGGGCCTACACTGAGTTTGGCTGCATTTGCTTATTTCTTTTGCCTTGGTTTGTTGGGACATATACATTGTGATCTTTGCTCGGGGTTTGGAACTGTTTACATCTGTTTTGGGCAATGGAAAAAACACCGGAAGATTGTTGTGGTGACATGGCAATCAATCGTAATTCTATCGAGACTGCAGGGGAACCGAATGGTCTGCGGCAGCCGTTTTTTCGTCCCACTGAGGGACCGTTATCAGGACTATTGGCCGAGGTGAACAATCCTTTACTTGTGCTGGAAGATTCCAGTAATATTGAAACGGACTTGGACATCGATACTAGCATACTTGCGAGACAGCTTAAAAGGGACATAGAAAATGATTTATTCAGATATAAGAGGTTGCAGTTGCAGAGACAACATTTGGAGGCCAGTTTACATCACAGAGTTATTCCAAGGGGCCTCCGAATATTAACCATGCCGACGTATGGCAACTCGCATCCAGAGCTGTTAGCGAGATGGCAGGTAATCAATATACAAGCCAGTAGGGCTTACATGGAGTTAATAATTGACTATTTTCGTCCCGTAGAGCAGGAACTGTTGGCTAATATTAACAGACAACAACAACGCCTTCTGAGTGCTGTTGGCAGGGACGTAGCTGATGTGACTTTGTTTGAGCTATCTGACAGGGTAACTCGGTTTGGTAATACGTTACTAAACCAAAAGAAGAAGCTTATGAGAGATCAACATGATTTTGAACACAATAATGTGTTCCTGTGGCCCAAGAATGTCATCTCTACACAATCACGTAAGTCGGATGCTACGGTCCCCAAACAGACTAACCGCACAGTGAATGAGGTCAATGCTGACTCCATGATTGATGTGCCTCTGGATAAATCTACGCGTGTTGGCCTGAATGGCCAAACAGCTCAAATGAGTAATGAGATGAGGAAATCAGTTCCTCTGGATGGAAATACACCTGCCATGGAGAGGACAGTGGATGGACAGCGTGCAGCTGTTGCATCACCACAGTCAGTGAAATCTATTTATTTCACACCAGCCGAGGGGCCTTCGGCTTTGACAGCAGGAAGTGTAAGCTGTACCAATCCTGCAGTACGGCGAAAGATTCAACTGGATAAGTTATTACCAAAAGGCACACGGGATTTTCCGGATGCTCCTCTCCCTATCCGGACAGGGAGAAAGAGGTCCATCGATCAAGACTTTCCCAGGGATCCCAAGCGAAGGGAGACGTCCAGGGAAGTACATCATTCTCGTTCGATGAGAGGGAACGAACATTAACTGTCTTGAATATATCTCACCATCAACTATCGGATGTAGAGTTATCCGTTTTGAATAGGGGACTCACTTATATACCTAGTGCATCAGCAGATGTTAGTGAAATTCTCACATCTCTACGAATGTTTGCCAGGAATGTGAATCTTAAGCTGTTATACAATGATGCCAATGCTCCTCCTAGTGCCTCAGAATTTAATCGTAAGAGCTTGTTTAATCCCACATTGAACCCTACCTTAGATCTGTTCATCAATGCTGTTGAAAATGATATATATCATGGCATCAGCTTACATGTACCTGAGTCAGCTGGGAACTTGTCCCTTGAGGAGACTGAGGCACTTAGGCAACTCAAAATGAACAACATGATTATTATTCGACCAGCTGACAAAGGGGGAAAGACCGTAGTAATGGATCGTCAGTATTACATTGAGACCATGCTCCAGATGCTGGACACAATAGAATATGAAAGACTTGATATGTTTGATATCAATGAATGTTCTAGAGTTATTAGCAATGTTTTGGATGAATGTGTAATCCTGAACAATATGACTAAAGAATTGCGTGATTATTTCAGAGTAGAGGCACCATTGATACCACGTATCAATGGACTGCCAAAAATACACAAAAATCCGGTCACCCCTTTGTTTAGACCTATTGTTGCTGGGGCAGGATGGTTGACGGAGCCTATCTCCGTGTATCTTGATCATAAGCTTAAGATGGTCCTTTTTCAGTTTTCCCATGTGCTTAAGGACACTGAGCAATTTCTAGGAGATCTGTACAATTTGTTGATTCCTATGAGTTACAAGGTGAGGTGCTATTATCTACGCTAGACGTCACATCACTTTTCACCTGTATACCTAATGGGGTTGGTATCCAAATGGTGAGGTCTGTATTGAATGGAGTTTGATCAAGCACTGAGACGGATTTTCTATGTCTATTATTAGAAGTAGTACTAGATAACAACTACTTTTTGTTCATGGATACGCTTTACCGACAGGTATCAGGAGTGGCAATGGGCACCAGTTGCGCCAACTCCTATGCCAACTTGGTGATGGTGGCCAGAGGGAGGTCATACTCAACAATGCCAGTATCATTTTCTACAGGCGTTTTGTGGATGACCTCTTTCTTCTATGGCAGGGGACTGGTGCCTTGCTGCTCACGTTCCATGAACAACTTAACAACTTGGAAGGTTTTTTGAAATTCACTATGAAGTCCTCCTCAACCTCCATTGATTTTTTAGACACCACTGTACATTATGTAGGGCACACGTTCCACACTAGTGTATATAGGAAATCCTGTCATACTAACTCCTTCCTTTCTAGAGATAGTATGCACAATAAAAAAGTCTTTACCAATATCGTAAAGGGGCAAGCATTGAGGGTTTCACGTCTATGCTCTCGGGATCAAGATTTCTTAAGAGAATTAGAGGCACTGAAGATCTCTTTTGTTGATAGAGGCTATATGCCTGTAGAGATCAATAATATATGTGAGCATGTGATAAGAATGAGGGGAACTAGAGGTAAACCCTATTTTTCAAGTCGTGGATATGATAGGAAAGTTCCAGTTAAGCCAACTACCCAAACTTTTTTAACTTTACCTCTGGGTAACAATACATCCTTTGTACAGCATACTATTATGGATAATTGGAATATCTTAACAGTGGATCCAAGTATACGACACCTGGTAGGTAATTGCCCACAGTATGCGTTCAGCAATAAGTCAAACTTGAAACAGCTACTCTGTTTCCCAGATTTATGTGCGATTGAACAACCATTGTTTCCAGCCTGGCAGTCCGGCACCAAGAGATGTGGCTCTTGTCAACAGTGCCAGTTTGTGGATACATCCAGGTATTTTCGGAATTCGAATGATGGACGACTTTGGGAAATTAGGAGCAGGTCTGACTGTAACACTAGGCATGTGGTATATGTTGCATGCTGTCAGACCTGCTTCAGTTTCTATGTGGGTAAAACTAACAGGTCCCTTAGAGAGCGAATAAGGGACCACCTGTATGCATTTGGGAGAAATGAAACTTATAGTGCCATATCTAAACATATGCTTAGGCATGGTAGCCATACTTTTCTGTTTCAAGTACTACAGGTTGTGAAACCTGGGGTGCGTGGGGATCTCACTAATCTGACAGAACAAATGGAGATTAAATGGATTTTCGTTTGGCAGCTCACAGAGGGGTAGGACTTAATGACTATGTCCCTCTCAAACCCATTTTGAAAGCGAGACCCCTCAGATGATGATTTTTGTCAGTTTATATTTTATACTGTTTGTATACTGCCTTCAGTTTGTATTGTTTCATTTAGAATATGTTTTTATGATCTTTTAGCTTTTAATGTGTGTGTGTCATATCAGTCTGCTTTGCAGGAACAGGATAGTACTGTTGCTTTAAGGATATGGCAGTGAGCAGGAAGTGATGTAAGTGTGTGTGATGTAAATCCTGTATTTAAATGTTTGGATATGTGTTTTTCAGTTGTAACGTCTGAGGAAGAGAACTTGTTTCTTGAAAGCGCTAACGGTTATTAAAAAGCTTTTAGTTCTACCTGTACTATGGTCTATTGATTCGCAAAGGACTAACCCTTGAATTTGTTGTACCGGGCCTACACTGAGTTTGGCTGCATTTGCTTATTTCTTTTGCCTTGGTTTGTTGGGACATATACATTGTGATCTTTGCTTGGGGTTTGGAACTGTTTATATCTATATATATATATATATAATTACACATGTGTAGTACTACCAATCACCACTGTCATGGCAACCGCCTACTGTAAACCCCTACATCATGTGGGCGTGGTCCCTGTACATTGCCTGTGTGATGGACATCCTTCCTGTGTGTGGGCATCAGTGTTACAGACAGCAGGTAGCAATACCTCTTACAGGAGCACCGGCACACTCAGGGTAGCTACATATTTTAGGAGGTTCAGGAACTACAGACAGTGTGAGTAGAGTTGTGTTATGCTTTGTATAGTACTGGTGTTACAGGGTGTGTGTGTATACATACTACTTTACCTTGGAATGCAGTCTGTCTGCATAGTTCTCAACTGTGGGCCTATCCTCTTGGTGGCCAGAGGTGTGCCTATCATGTGTTGTCAGTCCACTACACAGGTCCTTTGTCAGATATTTCACTGGCAATGT
>NC_056728.1:1689727445-1689787445 GCF_019279795.1 Protopterus annectens
GTCACTATCTACTCGGTAGTATGTGGCCATGTGTACTCAGCACCACCAGGTATTATGTGTCAGAACAGACTGGCGTGTGTGCATGCATACACTGTGTGAGCATATGTACTCCAGTATTGTCGTGATATACCCATGTACATGGCTAGTAACATCCACATTGGGAGGCGTGGTCCACATATCTCGCATGAAGGGGACATGTGTACACTTCTGGACTGACCACAGAGTGCCAGACTGTCCAGATATATTGGTCATATCCCTGCTGTAGTACACAGGATCATTACTGTGCTAGCAGTGGCACTGTACTATGATGCCCTCAGGATGTCTGTCCGTAGCCAGTGGTGCACATGTCTACAGCAGATGTGACCTCCCACACCCAACATGTCTGTTAAGACACCCCTATGACAGTAGCAACAGTCTACATGTATACCTGCAATACATCCATGACATCCCTTTGCACTAAGGGATTGGGACTATTGGTCATGTAGGACTCCATTCCATGTTCTGGACATATGGTAAACATATATGTGTACACATATATCCACATATCTATATAGATATATACACATATACATATCCACATACAAATATGGACGTATACATATCCACATACATATATGGAAATATATATGTACATATATATCCATATGAACACACACATATACATATACACAGCAATGACTCCAACAAGTGGCTAAGCTTCTGATGTCATTCAAAGGGGATGCAGTATCTGATTGACAAACCACGATCCTTTGTCAGAGATGGTCTGCACCTGTTGCCCCTGGGATTCAGGTTACTGTCTACTGCTCTTGGCACCTCCATAGTGCCTTATCTAGGCAAGGTTCAAAGGACAAAACCACCACCATAACAGATACAAGCATGCAAAACTGAAGGTAAGGCTACTCAATGCTAGACGTCTAAACCTAAAAAGGCACTGTCTTGAGGCACACCTACAAATGGGGAGCATCTATATCTGTGCAGTAAATGGGTTCAGTGCTCCAGAGAGCAAACCTGTAATACCAGGCTATGTGGCACACCTCATCACTGAGGGCTTTTCATCCAGAAGAAAGGGGGTAATTGTCCCCTGTACTCATCCCTTATTTTATATATATATATATATATATATATATATATATATATATATATATATACCAGAATATATTTGTCAATGTAGAGATGTGTGTGCATATTTGCACCATTGTAATGTGTACTCCTTCCACAGTGTACATTCCCTACAGTAGAATAACATTTCTGCTTGATATGTTACAGATATTGCCCTGAGAGTTTACAGGTGAATTGGCTTACTGTTAAAGCATTGTAGCTGTGTTGGGGAGGGTCCTGGAGTCAGGAATGGCATGTGCTGGATATTGGATTGCACAGCATATCTGTTAGGGCTGTGGAGGGGGCAACATAGCAGTAATTACCAGGTATCCCTCATTTTTGTCCCCACCTCCATTAACAGTGCATATGGTCTGTTATGTTGTAGTGAGTGGTTCAGGATGTTGTTACCATGTGGACACGCTATACACATTTCTATCTGTAGATATATATATATATATATATATATATATATATATATATATATATGTATATCTACATCATTATATATGTAAACCCCATATATATATATATATATATATATATATATATATATATATATATATGGGATCCATACAGATGCTCAACTGCATCTTTCACCGAATCCCAATTTGGTGAGCATACTTGCACAAAAGTGTTGTTCACTGAAGCAGCACTTTTGCATAATTACTTGCTGTTCCGGTCCTACTATGGTGCGGTAAGGGAAAATTCCCTTTTCTCCACTGTAGTGCGACCTTGGAGTGAGAATATTAAAGTAGGGGGTGTGTGGGGGTGCAGGGGGGCTTGCCTCCCCTGCATTCAAGTAGGTGTTTTTTTTTTTTAACATACTTTAATGAAAGCCCTTTTTTGATGAAAGCGCTTTTGTTAAAGTGTGTTCGGTGGTAATGGATTCGGGCTTTTGAACTTTCGTTCCAAAGTCCTAGATCCATATATACATACATACATATGAACATATTTATCTATCTATATACAATTGAAGTTATATGATTATTTGTGAGTCATACATATATATATACATATAGCTGTGTATCTGTCAACATTTACAGATATATGTTGAAGCACAGGTGCCCAGTAGGAAAGTAGCTGGAATAAAGAAGCTGAACCACGACAAAGTAAAATCTTCTTTTTTAATACAAAATGGTGAGCGCTTTCGCAATGGTAACCATTGCGTCATCAGACAGTTCATTCAAACAGCAACAGCACTTAAATACTTTAATTCATTACTAGAACAACCAATCCTACCACTCAAAGTTAATTCAGCACTCAGCAATCAATTAATTACTATGGTTATGTTTTGCCCTTAGTTAATTGCTGAAGTCAGAAAAGCGCTGTTTAAAAACCACATGCACAAAATGTAAAAACAAGAACATGTGGATGAATATAAATGAAATACATAAAAAGTCAATGAATAAAAATATATGCTCATGTTCCCCATTTAGTAACTGCTTGTGTGTGTGGGTATAAGCATAAAAATATATGCACATTTATATAAAAATATAAAAATATAAGCAGTGTACACTCAACAACTTAATACATATATTCTGCTTAATAAATACACATGCTGTCTACCTAGTAAATACATATGCTTTAAACATACATCTCAACAAATACTTGTCTTTAGTGATATCTATGCTAGAAGCAGCTCAAGAAATACTGTCATATTGACCCAAAGCCCTGCATGTGTTTAGGTAGTCTTCTCTTGTTAAGATATTATTATTATTATTTATTTTATTTTAACCTTCTAGATTTTAGCACTGGCTACAATGGAACACTATCATTCAAACCCAAACTTCTGTGTGCTCCTAAATGCAAAATCCATTTTACTTCCATATTTTCAGTAGTATTGACTATGTCCCCAATCCTATTGCTAGCATTCTGAATGTGTAAAACTTGAAACAAAAATATGTGGTCATCCCCTTTATCCAATGTATGCTTAGCCAAAGCACTATACAGTTGCCCTTTTCTAGTGCAGGAAAAGGTGATCCCTTATCCGTTCCTTAAGGTGACGGTTAGTTTTGTCAACATAGAAATGGAAACATTTTGTGCAGTGAGCTACATACACTACATTCGTAGTATTGCAATCAGCAGAATTCCTTAGCTCCCATAGACGCTCTGTTTCAGGGTGCTTAGAAAACCTTGATTCATCTATATAATTGCACTGTGTGCATTTTCCACATCTATGAGTACCATTCCCTGTGCTATCCATCAGAGTAGGTATCCTTGGATAGCAAAGCTGCTGTTTCAGATTTTTCTTATTTCTAAATGCAAAATGTGGCTGTCCACCCACTATGTTGGTAGTATCCTCATCTACTAACAACATATGCCAATTTTGTCGTATGATGGTTTCAAACCTTTTCACATCTCTTGTATATGGTAAAACCATCGGAATGTATGATAATACACTATTTCTGATACCTACCCTGTCACTACCTGCTCTATTAGAGTAGTAGGGCTTAGCTTTACCTTTCCTTTCTTTGTGTACATTATGGTACACCTTATCAATTTCATGTCCACTATACCCCATTACCCCCCTGCATTCAAGTAGGTGTTTTTTTTTTAACATACTTTAATGAAAGCGCTTTTGTTAAAGTGTGTTTGGTGGTAATGGATTCGGGCTTTTGAACTTTCATTGAAAAGTCCTAGATCCATATATACATACATACATATGAACATATTTATCTATCTATATACAATTGATGTTATATGATTATTTGTGAGTCATACATATATATATATATATATATATATACATATAGCTGCCTATCTGTTGACATTTACAGATATATATTTGTCCATATGTCCATGCATGTTTGGCTCATAATTTTGGTCTGTACCTCATTCTCTTGGCAATTGACATGGATGATCTCAGGGTTGAAGTCAGTAACTACTGATGACACCTTTGTGTTTCAGACTTCACCTCCTTCAAAATATGTGTTTTAATATGCATAACTGTTTAACTAGCAACATTTTAAGTGTATGAGAACAATATTTCACATATATCCCTATTTGTACCCACATGTTGGCACACTTTGTCCAGAATTCCTGCATTAAGAGGTTGTGTGGTATGATATTACTACATTTCCTGTACTGTTGAATGATTGTGCTGGATGATATGTTTGTGATAACATTAGCTTTACATATATCTGTAATGGCTTAGTGGTAAATCACTTTGTCTATGATTTGCAGGATCCTGGATTTGATCCTTGCAGAGACTTCTTTTGTTGCTGGGCAGAACATTGGCTGTTGGATAAAGAGTGATTAAGGGACTTTAAAGCAGTTGTAAGCGGGTTTGCGTGAAGCTAAGCACTGCTAACTTCTGGTTACAGTGTCTTGCACTCAGTTAGCTTCTAAATTGCTTAACCTGTGTAGGCATTGCTTACCCCTGTGCAAACGCACTTAAACATGCTTACTAGTGCTTATATATGCTTACTACTGCTTATTTGTGCTTAAGCATGCTTACTAGTGCCTTATTCATTATGACACTGACACTTCACATGTGCATTTAATGCAGTACTCCAGTTCATAAATATATGTTATTTCATGGGTTTTACAACAAAAATATTGGTTATAACGTGCTTTGCTATATAAAATAGACTGTGCTGCGGTGGGACTCGAACCAGGAATACCTGCTCCTTAGGCAAATGCTCTGCCCACTACACTGTGGCTGCACTGTTTCATTTGCATATATCTTCCTTGTTAACCTCTTCAGCGTTTTAAGCTGCTTTAACCATAGCTAAGCAATGGGTACACCTATGTACCTACAGTTAGCTTTGAAAAAAAATAAAGGGGTTTCTTCATTTGATTTTTATGTACTGTTGCTGTTGTACACATGGGGGACTGTTGGTGGGGATATGCAGACACCTATGAGCAGTCTCGATCATTTATTTCCATTTTCTGCTGTTCTATATTGCAGGGGCATGTTTATTCTGAGAGCTCTGCTCTCAGATATGCCCCCTGCACTCGTACATGCTCCTTGTAAGCCTAGGAGGTCGGGCAGCGCACCTTCATTAATATGCATGGCGTGCTGCCGTCCTGCTGCTAAACGGGCACTTTCATGCAGGACTAAGTTAGTCCTGCATGGAAGATTAGTGAATCTGGGGGTGAATCCATCACTTCACAAATTATGCATAACTTCAGCTTCTATTTTTTAACTTCTACTTGACTAATCTTCTGTTCTACAGTTCCTCTTTGTGCTCTTATTTTTTATTGTTAAGTTTTCCATATCTGGATGCCTTTGCCTGTATTTCTCTTCGAATATCTTTCAGGCTGCCCTTTTTTACATTGATTAATTTGGCTTTCTCCTTTGCATAAATATTGCACCATATCAAATCTCTCTTTTCCATGCCCATATTTCTTTTTTATATCCTTAAATGTTGATGATCAATTGAGTTCCAGGAATACTTCTCTCATAGGTTCATAGGTGTTTACTAGGCTAATGACAACAAGGGTCTTTTAAAGCCTCGGCATGCATTCCAAATCACTGACAAGTTCTGATACCCTTGATAAGTGTAAGCATTGGCCTGGAAGATACACCATTTACAGGTTACCTATGTTCATTAGAGACACAGGCGCCAAACCAGGGATGAATTTCTGGTTTCCCATCCAATTGTCCAAGTTGCACTTGAATTGAGTTAGGGTGGAACTCAGCTTCATATGGATGGGGAGCCTGTTCCATAGATGGGGTAGTGTATGGGATACATAACTATCTCTCCAGCAAGTTCTATTTATATCACAGGCAAGATTTAAGCCTTTAGAATGGGTAATTCTGGTACTGTTTGTTTTGTGGATATGCAGGAGGTCCATTAGAGTGGGGTCTGACAGAGTCCTGTATGCCAGGCATAGCTCTCCTCTCAAAAGCCTGTAGGAGACAGAATACAGGGAAAGGGCCCTGAGGCAGTTTGCATTAGACATTTTACTTATGCCGTGTATTCTTTTAGTGAGGAACCACTGTGGACATTCCAACTGTTTGATATGCCTGGTTAGGTACATACCAAAGAGGGCATTGTACTAAATGATAGGTCTAATGAATGCCACATATAGTGGAACAATGACTTCCTTGAATTTAGATGCCATACCTTTGCTTATAAGTTGTGCAGCATAGAATGATCTCCTCACCACTATAGACACATGATGGTCAAAGGCTAGATTACTATCTCTATATTTCCCTAAGTCCCTAACTACTGGGTCAACTCTAAGGAGCCTGTTGTCAATATGATAGTTACCAGGGATAGATGACTTCCCAAAGGATACTATTATGCATTTCTTGGCATTTAATTTTAGTCCATGGCTCTAACACTAGTAGTTTGTCTGTTTCAGCCCCTCCTGGAGAACATTTGTGTCAGTGTGAGATTCAATGACAGCTCCTAATTTGCAATCATCTGTCAATTTAGTCAGCCAGAGACCACTGACATTGGCCTTGACTCCTGAGAAGTAAATGACAAAAAGGAGCAGTCCAAGGACTGATCCCCAAGGGACTCCACTTGTGACTGGCCTCTTTGTAGAGGTGAACTCCCCAATTCTAACTTCATGGGCCCTGTCTTTGAGTCAGTTGGCTATTCACCGGGTAACATACAGGCTTGTACCTAACGTCTTGAGTTTATTAACTATGCTGAAGTGGGGTACTGTGTCAAATGCCTTGGCCAGGTGAAGGTAGGCAGTGTGAATGATTTGTCCTCATCTATTGCTTTGGTAGGCATGATCTGCCTTTGATGAAACCAAACTGGGTTGGGTCCAATGTCTGGAGGTTTACTGTATCTTTATTGATCATCTCCATGATAATTCTTTCCATGGCTTTAGATAAAAGACCAGTGAGACTTATAGGTCTGTAGATGGCCCACCTTTTTGCAGAGGGATGACTGTTGCCTTTCTCTATTCATGTGCATAAAGTCTGTTTGGAGGTTACAGTTAAATAGTAATTCCTGATACCGTGATAGGTCATGTTTCATTCTATTTAGAAGGCATTCTGGCATATTGCCTGGGCCCATTGATGCAGTTATCTTGGTCTTAGAGAGAGCATTAAGGACCTGTTGCATAATGATAGGGGGGAGTTATAGTTGATGATATTTCCTGAGGGAAGGTTGAGGGGGAGAGAGGGGTAAAGTTGGAGCTGAATTTATCAGCCAGAAGGCTTGCTCTATCTTCTGGCTCAGTGTAGTTGTCTCCATTTGCAATGAGCTATGCACACTTTTGTAATGATTTTGAGGTTGTGGACATAGCCAAAGAATAAATACAAAGCAGACAATAAGATAATACACTGTGGAAGGGCCCTCAGGGCAACAAAATCCAGATATAAAATATGTAAAAAACAGACTAACCATAACAGCAGAGAAAATAAAAACATAAAGACTTTATTCAAATGGTAAGCACTTTCATGACCATAAGAGCACTTCTTCAGTCCAATTAAAAACAATGGTATCAGAAACTCTTCAAATATTTAAAGGATTTTTGATACCATTGTTTTTAATTGGTCTGAAGAAGTGCTCTAATGGGAATGAAAGCGCTTACCATTTGAATGAAGTTGTTATGTTTTTATTTTGCTATTCTGTCATGGTTGGTCCTGTTTTTACATATTTTATAGCTAAAGAATACTTTGTGGTTGTCCTTGGCCTGGGAGGCCAAACTTACCTCAAATTAGGCTTTGGTAGACTTTATTTCTTTTCTGACTTGTTTGTTTAGTTTGATGAAGGTGCTTTTATCCTGCTGGCTGCTGCACCTTCTAATTTTGCCATGATTTTTTTCTCCTGTTATACAGCCTATTGATTTTGTTATTCCACCAGGGTGGCTTGTTTTGTTGAATTACTTCTGTACTTCTTTCTGGTGAGTTCACCTGCCCCTGTGCAGCTGTTAACATGATTGTACAGGATTTCTGTGAACAGTTCTGCATAGGCAGCAGTGTTCTCAGGGTTTATGGGAGCTTGAATTTTTGCCAGGTTCTCACTTACTAGCAGGAGGTTAGCCTTGGAATAGTTCCTGAATATTTCAGGTTTAGCTGGGGGTCCAGGTTTTATTTTTACTTCAAAGCAGACCATTTAGTGATTTTATAATCTCTCCATTCTCCTTTTGCTAATTTTATCATTTCTTCATTCAAATGCCTCTGTCTGCTTCTTGTGGTAAGACCTTACCTGTGGTACATTAAGTTAATATACAGTTCTCTAGATTGTGAACTTACATATGCAGATGTTCAAATTCAGCAAAGGACAACATAATGTACTGTGAGTAGAACAACATGAAACAGTGACACATGTAACAAGATCTCTATAACTTTTCTAGGTGTAACATAGGCCTTTAACTCATTTACTCCAATGGACCTCAGGAAGTTTGCACTGTAACTTCCAATGGGTGGAGCCTAAATCTTTTGACAGAATGAAATTATGTCCTCACATTTCAAACAAATATTTATATCCCTGGAATCATAGGGGTTATGAAAGAAGTATAAATAGAAAACTCTTCAGCACAAACTATTTTTTAATGGTAATATTCTTTAGGTTCTTTTATAAGTCACAGTAAACATAGTAACTATTACATTTGTAATAGTTTGTAAACAACTTACAATATCTCAGCAACCACTCAAGTTACATACATACTGTCAGCATGGTTTTATTTATCTAGCTGGGAGCTTTCATATGAAGCTAAGGAGCTCTGTATGTGTTACTTGGTTGTTGAGATATTTAGAAAAATGTGAAAATTGTATATATATATATATATATATATATATATATATATATATATATATATATATAAATTAATATCATAAAAATAATGAATATCTTTTTACCTGCACTAGACAGAGGTCAAATATTAATGCAGTTGAGTTTTGTATTGTGTAAGCTTTAACACAAAATCTTTTAAAACCGTATACATAGCATGGTTTTGGAATTATTGATGCAAATGTAAACAAGCAATATTTGATGCCTAGAGGCATCAGTAGGAGTTAACTGCAGATGAACCTTGAAGTGTCACTCAGATGTAATGAGTTAAACACATTGATGAATTCATGACATTCAAGTAGCTGTTCTGTGACCCTTGGCGTGAAAGTTCCCCTGTGGTGCATGCAGTTAATACTATCTTCTACAGTATGTGCAATTAGACAGGCATTGGTTCAAATCTGGGAATGTGCATGTGCAAAACAAGATTGCAGACAGGAGTGGCTTATCCAAGAAACAGTGGTATGGCTCACTTACACCTTCATAAACAGTAACATGGGTAGATCATTTTCATCCCTGAGAAGAATTTGTAGTGGATGCATGTTGTGAATATACCCGTGTTATTATACTTTCTTGTGCTTTTGTGGTATGTACTTGATGTTATTGGAGTCATTGCTGTACTTACTTATGAGCATGTCCAGTATAATGATGTAGCAAAGAAACCATTAAGTAATCAATAGTATGTGTTAGTTGTTGTCATTTTTTCTTCTTTGTTAAAACTTAATAGAATTAACCTGTGGAACTGTGGCTCTGCCAATGCCCTTGCATTGGAGTTATTGACCTATGCGTGGAAGATAGCATATGTTACAGCTGGTGTATGAAAATGTAAATTTTCAACAGCTTACTTAATAATACATGGTGTGAGCACAGGTATTACTAATGTGTTTAACAAGGCTCACTTCAGGGAAACGTGAGGTACAACATGATGCTATACTGCATTCACAGGTGCAGTTTAATACACTTTTGCATGTCTAAAATGACAGGTGATACTTTTTCCCTTTAGGTGATGTCATTATAAAATACTGCTGGCATTTCAGCTGGTTTGGGCTATTTCTTCTATAGCTAACTGCCTATTTGCAGTCTTTCTATCACACATACAGTACACACATCATATGCATAGTGATATACTGACATTCCTACACACACAATCTAGTTGTTAAAGGAGTGATTACATGAGTTTGACCTTGATTTATGTGCATGTTATTATATGGCACATGACCAAAGCCCTCATTTTGCAAGCACTACATCTCATATCTGTTATAGTTAGACAATTATAAATATGGATAGTGGCACACTACTCTGTTGATATGCTGGTCAAAGTGACAGTTCTTTATATTATCATTTCCTTCTCAACTGCATTACGTAAATACATCACATGTATGAATAGTCACACTTTCTACCATTTGTGACATACAGACTGCTGTGACAACTGATTGTATCCAGAATTACTTCAGTCACTGGAATGATGTTACAGGTGTGCATGATAATTCTCAATATGTTCCCAATTTTACATGTGTGTACATTGCAATTACAGCTACATTATTGTTTCTTTCATAAATATAAGGCAAGGAAAAGGTTACAATTCTTTCACCTGTAGGTGTGTTCAAATATCAGTTAACTTCTATGTAAATTCATGACTGTGCACTATCTGCAGTATATGCAATGTCCCCTAGTGTATCTGTTTCCTTGGCAACTATTATCACACTTGTCAACTATACCCATTGTTTATGAAATTCACTCACCTTATAACAACATAGCCGTGTCCTTCTTATTGCCTTTGGTCAATAATTCAATTTTTAAATCTTGTAGATCTACCTCTGAGCGACCATGAGCACTTCTGTAGGGATAAGTTATAATCAGTGGTGCTTGCACAATAATCTATTGCTATATAACTAAACTTTCCTTTTTAACCTCCAGCTTCCTCTTAATTTATATACTTCTGGTTGCCTTTGCCTTTTATTGTACCATCCACATGTGCTCACTTACTGAGGTTAAGCTTATTTACATCCTGTTGTTTGTACTGTAAGGCCCAAGCCTATCTGCACCTCAGTGTAACTGCTAGCAGGTGTTCTGTGCATGAACAGGTACTGCTCAATGTGTTGGGGTCACTTTGCAGCTTGCATGTTTGATGAGCACTGCTGCTTGTCGCTATAACATAAATGAACCTTTAGGCTTAGCACAACATGTACGTGCTTCTTATAGGTTCATAGTTTCATAGGTAGGTACTAGGCTATCAGCCATGGGGCCTATACAAGCCCAGCCAAAAAGGTACCCTGGCTTTTGCCACCCAAGAAAATTATTTTCCTGTGCCACTGTCGAGCAGAGCAACAGAGGTGATCCCGGGGTGAATTTCCTATTTCCCATCCAATCATCAAGATTTTTCTTGAAGAGTGCTAATGAGGAGCTTTGTTTGATATAGATAGGTAGTTTATTGCAGAGTATGGGAAGTCTCTGGGACAGGAATCTATTCCTTCTGCATGTTCTGTTTATTGTGGTGACAAGGTTTAGGTCCCTAGAGCATGTAACTCGGAGGGATTGGATTTCTTTAAGTGGAGCATGTTCAACAGCTCTGGGTTTGACATAGCTTTGTATGTTAGGCAGAGATCACCTCTGAGTAGGCGATATGCGACAGAGTAAAGCTGGAGTTTTTTGTGGCGGTCTGTGTAGGGCATCTGTTTGAGGCTGGTAATCCACTTTGTGAGGTATTTCTGCAGCCTTTCCAGTTGTTGTAGATGTCTTGTGAGGTACATACCAAAAGGGGCATTGTACTCTATAATGGGTCTAATGAGTGATGAGTAGAGGGGAACAATGACCTCTTTTTTTCTGGATGAGAAACCTGTTGTGATGAGGTGTGCCACATAGAAGGATTTCCTGACTACTGTGGCAATGTGATTATCAAAGGAGAGACTACTGTCCCCCTGTGTCCCAAGGTCTCTTATCACACTTTCAGTGTTAAGTATACTACCGCCTATGTTGTAGTTCATGGGTACAGAGTTTTTACCAAAGGGGATGACAATGCACTTTTTGGCATTGAGCTTGAGGCCATGGCTTTGACACCAGGCATCTGTCTCAGTGAGGCCCTTTTGTAGGATGTCCACATCATTAGGAGTTTTGATTATGGCTCCTAGTTTGCAGTCATCTGTGAACTTTGTTAGCCAAAGACCTGCTGTGTAGCCTGTACTTCAGAGAAGTAGATACCAAACAGGAGAGGACCCAGGACTGAACCCTGTGGTACTCCACTTGCCACTGGTCTGAAGTTGGATTTGGAGTCTGCTACTTTCACAGTGTGGGTTCTGTTAGTGAGCCAGTTGGCAACCCATCTTGTGACATAGGGATTTATGCCTAGTTTAGTGAGTTTATCTATAATTCCAGAGTGGGGGATGGTGTCGAAAGCCTTGGCAAGATCTAGATAGGCTGTGTGAACCACCTTACCCTCGTCTACAGCTTTGGTGACTGCTTCAAAGAAGTCTATCAGGTTTAGGAGACATGATCTGCCTTTTACAAACCCGAACTGGGTGGGATCCTGAGTTTGGAGATTACCAATGCCTTTGCTTATAAGTTCCATGGTGACACATATATCTTAATGAATCCCCCAGAGAATTTTTGCAGTGAAGTTAAGCACAGTAATAGCATTCATCTGATTGAGGATAAAGAAATGAAATATAGATCACAGATGAATGTAAATGATTAGAAATGATACACATCTGAGGCAATGCCACAGCTGCATGACCAAGTATATTGCATGCATTTTTGTGAGAGCTTAACACTGTTTTTTTTTAGAAATGTACCTAAGGTTGTGTGTTATTTCAACATTGGCCATTAATGACAGAGATTTGGCATATTCCAACTGTGTTTAGAATTCATTAAGAAAATGTCTATTTAAATTGTTTGTTGCAATCTTTATAAGTTTTGAAAGCATGTATAATGACACAGTAGTAATCCTAAGACAAGAAAGCTAGCCATGACTTAACTGCAAAGCTACTGATTAAATCTCTCAACACAACATTGAAATTACTTCTTGACAGACAAGTTATAAAGTGCTGTTAATTGCCCAGCAGTTAAGAAAAGAAAGAACTCAATAACCCTTGCTCATTCTAATACATTCTTTTGACTATTTAATTCTCATTCTGTTGCATAGGCCATCATTTTAATCAAATGCATCATGTGTTTATTTATTTTTATATATTTTATTGTTTTATTTTACTTTTGTAAGCGTCAATATATAATAGGTATTTTTAAACAGAAATTCAGTAATACACATGGACAGACATTAAATAACATTAACAATTTTACATGAATTTAATAATTAGATTACTTTCATATTACATTAATGAAACTATTACAGTATAAAAGATATTTATGCATTTAGTAGATGTTGACAACTGAGCATTTGAAGAAGTGTATTAGTCGGTTTGTCAAACAGATAACAGATCTTGTGATTTGTGATTAGAAATTCAAAGAAATGAAAGTAAGAGAAGGAACTCGGTAGGGCAGAAAATGCTAATATTGTAGTCAAAAGGTTCTATATGGCTATTGTAACATTAAAATTAGAGGTATAGGGGTGTGGTTGCATGCATTATCTCAAAACTATATATACGGCTGAGAGATGCTAGCGAAACAGTTATGGTGAAGACCAGTATTTTTGGGTTAAACCTATTTAATCATGCTAATTAAAAAAGGAGTGGTTTTAACACTGGATTGTGTTTTCAGCGAGGTTGTACTTTACTGACAGTGTAGATTAAAGTAATATTTGACATAATGTGAGAAATATACCAGGATGTACTATTGCAGTATAGTGTACTAGTGATTTTCTACCTGTAACAAGTGAGATTCATAAACTACGAGGATATTTTAATCATATTCACATTTTTAAAGCACAGTTATTAGACCCATTTTGTGTTTAGTTGTTACAGTTTTATTCACTTTAATGTTGTAATAATAATTTTCATAGAATTCATTTATTTATGTCTTATTATATGTTTTATTGCATACTCAGTTTCTTACTTTGCTGTTAGTCCTGTTTGCTGTGAATATTTATGAAAGCGCAATGACAGAATTTGTTACATTTGTTGTGCTTCATGACGCTTTCAACATGTACCTCCCACATAAGCCTAACTTCCATTCATGTCCATAATCATTAGATATCTTCAATGGATAAATGAATATTACAAGCACACAGATCATACAAAGTACTGTGTGCATTACTTAATAGTAATGTGGCTTTACAATAAATATCACTGAACAGATTTCATTTATCCATCAACTGCAAATACTTACTAAGCATCACTGACAGTCAAAGAAGTAGGATAAAACACTAATAATTTAAATAATAACAATAACCATAATAATAGTAGGTAAAGTATGCAATAGGTTGTAAAAGATTAAATTTGTAAATAAAGAAATAAAGAAATAACTGGCCTTCTTCTCTGATTTTTATTTTCATAACAGAAAAACTGTTGAAAAACATGCATAAACAAGTAAAGATGGCTTCATTAGAAGAATCAGGTATGCCTTAAATACTGCATTATTTTCATCTATTTATCTATCTATCTATCTATCTATCTATCTATCTATCTATCTATCTATCTATCTGTCTGTCTGTCTGTCTATCTATCTATCTATCTATCTATCTATCTATCTATCTATCTATCTATCTGTTTATCTCATAAGGCTATGTATGATGTTGAGGATTTTCTCACCAGGGCTATTTTGAAAAACAAAGAGAAGCATGAGTGTTTTTAATGAGCTGTGCAAAACATCTTAATCTAAACAGAATTGTAAATGAAACATTACCCATTTGTAGGCTGTAGAAAGCTGAATGTGAATGGATAGATAGACAGACAGACAGATAGATGTATCTGAGTACATATGCAAATATTACAGTCAACACAGTCAATATTCAATATATCAAACCTGTCTCACTGAAACTCATCTCAGCAAAATTCTTGGAATGGTTTTAACATGCGTTCTGCAGTGTGGCAAATAGCTGTCTAAGAGGTAGTCACCCAAACTGTGTAGATTAGTCATGCATCAACCAAAAGAACACGACATTCTGAACTGAAATGACACACACACTCAGAATGACAAACACATATACACACAGACACATACAGACACACACACACACACACACACACACACACACACACACACACACACACACACACACACACACACACACACACACACATCTATCTATATAGAAATGTATATACATATGCACATGCATCCACATTTCAATGGTGTTCCATTTGCAATATCATGATATATATATATATATATATATATATATATATATATATATATATATATATATATATATATATATATATATGTATATATCTATACACACACACACACATAAGAGCCAACCAGGTTAGTGTCTTTACTGTGTAATAACTTAAACCTCTTGTAGTGGAGGCCCATGGGATGTATGTAAATGACCTCTTAAGGACATATCAATGTTACAGCTACATAACTGCTGAATGTTCATGACTTTTTCCTTTTCAAAGTCTTTACTGGTGCATTCAGGTCAATAAAGCCAATCCTTACTAGGTGTTGACATACCATGGTTCAGCCATCTTCTGAGTTCATCAGTACCACATAGGTAGGTTGTTTGGCCATACTTTGGAACCTTTGAACTTAAAGCTGGGAGGCGCCCATACAAATCACCCCACCACTGTGGCATTCTGTATTCATAGAAGTATATGTGCTTCACAGCTGCCATTTCTATTGAATGCTAAACATTAAACACTAAAGATATGTAATGATGGATGCAGCTGTATAGACATAATCTCTGCTGGGATATTTACCAAGGTCTGGCTGGCTTACATTTCATGTCTGTTCATACCACTGCTTTCCTTTCTTCATCTGTAATAACATTTCAAATGCTAAAATAAACATCACTTTTTAGGGACAAAGAAACAATGGCTTTAGTTTTCATGGTATAAAAGTAAATATATATGATTTTCACTCGTGAGAAAAAAATGTGCATGTTGGTTATGAACTTATTCTAAAGACATCTATGTTATGGAGACTGATGGGAGTGCCTATCCTCAGATGAGGTCATGCACTTGGACACATCCTTGTAGATGATCTCTGTTGGCAGCTGGGGACACATAGGGGTATTGCCTTGGGGAGGACTGTGGTTGAGATACATGTGGAAGCACGGATGATACGTCAGTGTAACCCACTGTGTGGTATTCTGTGGGATGGGACAGGTGCACACAGGAAGATGGTTCTTATTTCAAAATGGCTCTTCAGCAGCAGTATGTCCCAAAATGCCTTGATCCTCTCAACAGCCCTAAACATGAGTTGGCCCTGGAATTAGTCTGCAGAAGGCTAATCAGGTTTGGTAGACCTGGTGAATGATGATAGGTCCTGGGTAGCTGATGGTCAGCAGTGGGACCTAAACATCTAACTAAAAACAGAGATGGAGTTTGCAAAAGAGTTGCTCAGTGGAAACTGAGTGTTGGGAATAGAATGCGTTGTTGCATTCTTATTCATGGCTAAATCTTCATGCAAAGATGTCAATACTATTAGCCAGACATTAGGTACTGCCTCTTAGCCTGGGGATTTCCAATTAGAGGCCTTTCTTAACTTTGCTTCAGTCTTTGTGGCTGTTACTTCATCCCATTTCATATCCTGTACATTTGAACTTCTTATTCTTTCTTTTACGTCTTCTGTCCATTTAGCATCTTTGTTATGTTCCACAGGATCTTCATGAATATTTCTCCAAAATGTATCTATTTTTTCTTTCTTTGGTGGTCTTTCAATTCCTTTTACCTTGTTTCCCAATTCTCTATATAACTTTTTTTGGGTAATCAATAAATTACATATTTTGTACTTTTCCTATATATTTATCTACATATCTTCTAAGTTTTTCTGCCTGTGCTGATGTTTTAGTTTATTATTTGTGATGGTGCATGATAAATCCTGCTCCATTATAATACTGCACATTGTTTTATCACATCTGTCTTTATAAGTATTTTTGTTAATCTGTTCCCTCTTCTATAATCTTTTAACAGTGACACATCTTCTCCTAATTGCTTTATAGCTTTTTCTATTTGATACTTCCACAATTTCTCCACATCCTTTCCCTTACTACCCTGTGTTCTTGTGGTAGGACTTTATCTGCTATTAATTTGGCTGCACAGTAATGTATCCTATTAAGTTCTGTGATATTGCATGAATCTCTATGAAAAGTCTGAATTACTGTGTTCATTTGTTTTATCAAACTTTTACCTTTTTGGGTTTTATTGACCTTCTGTATTCCATTTCTTTCATTGATCTTAATATGTCTATCCATATCTATTAAATCAAGCAACTCTTCTCTTAGATAATTTTCTTCTGGACTGTGGACACATTTTTTGTTCAATATTTCCTTTGGGCATTCTCTAGAAAGTTTCAGAGCATCTTCCTGTGCCATGTTCTCTTCAGTTTCACCCTGTATCATCTGTTGCTCTTTCACATGGGAACTCACTAGCTTATCACACAATGACATTGACTGTGTCAGAGTTGCCAGTTTCCTGTTCTTCCCCTTCCTGTACAGCTCCAACTGTTTGTCTGGTTTCCTATGGGAGGCTCCAAAGTATCTTCATTTGTCAACAGATTAGATGTTTCCTGTTGTACTGGTTTCTCCTTAATTTGTGTATCCATTACTATATCCTATTGTGTTGTTATCTGAGTTAAATTTTCTACACTAAATCTTTCACTTTGCAGATAATACATAACCTCAGTTTCTATTTCTTTAATTTCTCCACTACTAATCCTCTTTTCTACTTTTCCTCTGTTTTCTTATTTTTTGTATTGTAAAATTTTCCATATCTGGATGTCTTTGCCTGTATTTCTCTTCAAATATATTTGGTGCTGCTCTTTTTGTACTGGTTAGTTTTGCTTTCTCCTTTCCATAAATATTGCACCATATTAAATCTCTTTTCTTTCCCATGTCCATATTTCTTCTTCAGATGTCTCCTGCTCCTCTTGTTTCACGTTACCTTGGGGACTAGTTGTTCCATCATGCTGTGATATAACCTTTGTTAGACTTTCTAGACTGAATCCTTCACTTAGCAAATATTGCATCACTTCAGCTTCTATTTTTCAACTTCTGCTTAATTATTCTTCTGTTCTCCATTCCCTCTTTGTGATCTTATTTATTTATTGTTAAATTTTCCATATCTGGATGCCTTTGCCTGTATTTCTCTTCAAATATCTTTGAGGCTGCCTTTTTTATCTTGCTTAATTTGGGTTTCTCATTTGCATAAATATTGCACCATATCAGATCTCTCTTTCTTTCCCATGTCCATATTTCTTTTTTATAATCTTCAAATGCCTCAAAATTATGTTCTTTAAATTTTTGCATTTCCTCAATCACTTCTTTTTCCAAACGGCACAAGGTTTCTTGGCCTGTATAGTGCTTTTCATGGATCTGTTGTATTAATGAACACAGATTTTTATTTGAAGTTTCTGACTGTTTTTCTGCTGGAAATATTTTATTTTCCTCTAATTTCTCTCTTATCTTTTCATATATTTTTTGTCTGTAAATTGTGGGGTTCTTGCATAAAAGTGACAATACATCATTTATTACTAATCCACCCTATAGTCTATATGGCTCTTTTTTGGCCTATCAGTTTTTGTGATTCTTGTGGATTGCTACTTCCTTTTACAACAGGGAGGTCATCGTCCACCTGGGCCTGGCCTAGCCCCATTTCTGTCATGAGGATTCTACTCTGTCATTTTTTCCAGTCCTGGTACCAGTGCGCCTACCAGGATTGTGCACTTTTTATTCTGGGACTTGTGCATTCAGCTATCTTCTTTATTTTTAACCTACTTTTGTCCATGGTATAAGCTATATAAAATGCAGTGTGTATATATATCTGTTGTGTATATATATCAGTGTCATCTTGGTGAGATTTTGTGAAAAACAGGTTCGACCTCATGAATGTACTTATCAAGACTTCAGGATGAGTTCCGTTCCACTAATACTTAGGATCATAGGAGATTACTCACTATTGGGTCTGAGGCCCTTATAAGCCTAGCCAAGACTTTAGCCCATGATTAGACAAGTCAGCACCCAGAACCCCTGTCCAGCAGGGATACAGGTGGAATGCCAGGAGTGTGTTTTCTGTTTCCCATCCAGTTATCCAGGTTGCACTTAAAAAGGGATAATGAGGTACTCTGCTTGATGTGGAGAGGGAGTCTATTCCACAGATGGGGGAGTCTCTGGGACACAAATCTGTCCTGCAAATAAGTCCTATTGATATCACAGACCAGGTTGAGGTCATGCGTACAAGTTGCTCAAGTGGAACTTGACTTGCAGATATGCAGCAGTCCCATCAATGTGGGCTATGAGATTGCTTTGTATGCCAGAGAGAGGTCACCTCTGAGGAGTCTGTATGAAACTGAGTAGAGGGACAAGGCCTTTAGGCTATCTGTGTAGGGTAGGTGTTTTGAGGCCCTGCATTCTCCTGGTGAGGAACCTCTATGGTCTCTCCAGCTGCTGCATGTGCTTTGCGAGGTACATGCCAAAGGGGGCATTGTACTCAATAACTGGCCTTATAAAGGAAGAATACAGGGATCTTATGACCTCTTTGTCCCTGGATGAGATACCCTTACTTATGAAGTGGGCCATGTAGAAAGTTTTCCGTACAATGGAAGCAACGTGGTGGTCAAAAGTCAGTTTGCTATCAACCTGCATGCCCAAATCCCTCACTATTGATTGTGTACTTAGAACATTGTTATTAATGTGGTAATATGTGCAGATGTTACTCTCCCCAAAGGGGATGATGATGCATTTTTTGGCATTCAGCTTGAGGCCATGTTTTGGCACCAGTCATTTGTTTGGGTGAGGCCCTCTTGGAGGATGTCCACATCACTTGGGGAACTGAAGACTGTGTCCAGCTTGCAGTCATCTGCAAATTTGGTCAGCCATATCCCACTGGTTTTGGCCTGCACATCAGATAAGTATATCCTGAATAACAGAGGCCCCAACACCAATCCCTGGGGTACACTGCTCATTACAGGTCTTCTGCTTGAGGTGGCAGCCCCTATTTTGATTAGGTGGGTTCTATCAGTGAGCCAGTTTGCTACCCATCTGGTAACATATGGATTGATGCCTAGTTGAGAGAGTTTATCTACTATGCCTGGGTGGGGAATAGTGTTGAAGGCTTTGACCAGGTCAAGGTAGGTGGTGTGCACTGTCTTCCCTTCTTCCATGGCTTTGGTGACTGTCTCAAAGAAGTCAATCAGATTTAACAGACATGACCTCCCCTTGACAAAGCCAAACTGTGTAAGGTCAAGTGCTTGGAGGTTGCCAATGTCCCTGTTAATGAAGTCCATGATAATCTGTTTCATGGCCTTGCAGATCAGGCTAGTTAGGCTGATGGGTCTATAATTTCCTGGATTGGTGGATGCTCCCCCTTTGTATAAAGGGATAACAGTGACTGTCCTCCACTCAGCTGGGACAAAGTCAGTACTCACACTTTGGTTGAATAGGGTGCTTAATGGTGCTGGAAATTTATGCCTGAGATAATGTAGAATGCATCTTGGGATATTATTGGGTCCAATGGAGGCTGTATTTTTTTGCCTTTGAGAGGTAATGATGACCTCTTCCATAGAGATAAGGGAGGAGGGGCAGGTACTGGGGATGTCTTGATTTACTGATGTGGGGGGCAGAGTAGGGAAGTTTTCACTGAATCTGTCACCTAGTAGATTAGCTTTATCTACAGTATTTGTGTATGCGGTGTCCTTGACTACCAGTTCTGAACAGATCTGGGTGCTTCCTTTGAGATTGTGGACATATGTGAAAAAGGCTTTTTGGTTATCTCTAGAATATCTGGCCAATTTAGACTCAAAGTTGGCTTAAGAGGATTTCACTAGTGCTCTTATTTGCTTGTTCAGGCTAAGGAAAGAGTGCCTCCAGTTGGGCACCTGCTCCTTCTTGGTCCTAGACAGCATTTATTTCCTTTTGTTATATAGTTTATTTATTGCAGATGTCCACCCCAATCAGGTTTACTCTTCCTTGCAGAGGATGCTTTTGTCCTGTCAGGTATTCCTGATTCCATGCATCTGTGTAAATGCTCATATAGTGCTTTTGTCTAGTTTTGGTTGTTGGTGCCAGTTCCTACAGAGGGGGAGGGGGCTGTGAAGCTGTTTATACTATCCCTGAAGAGGCTGTAATCAGTTTTGGATAAGCTTTTATGTCTGATCCTAGCTAGAGGGGGGGGGTTGGGGGAGATAGTGACTTCGAAAGTGACTGCTTTGTTGTTGGAACTTACCAGGGAGGATGATACTAAAGGGGTGCTGCAGTGGTTACTCATGTTGGTTAATACCAAGTCCAAGATATTATCATCTCTTGTGGGGGTATCAACTAGCTGTTTCAATGCATTTGCATTGATAAAATCAAGGAATCTCTGGGTATTTGTGTTCTGGCATGAGTAGATTATCCAATCTATGGCTGGGTAATTAAAGTCACCCAGAATCAGGGTAAAGCCTCTCAAAGGTTAATAGGTGCATAGGTATTTACTAGGCTAATGACCACAATGGCCTTTTAAAGCCTAGGCATGCATTCCAAATCTTTGACAAGTTCTGATACCCTTGATAAGTGTAAGCATGGGCAAGGGAGATGAACCATTTACAAGTTACTTGAGTCCATTAGAGACATAGTTGCTAAACCAGGGATGAATTTCTGGTTTCCCATCTGATTGTCCAAGTTGCACTTGAATTGGGTTAAGGAGGAACTCTGCTTCACATGGATGGGGACCCTGTTTGATAGAGAGGATAGTGTCTGGGATACATACCCATGTCTCCAGCAGGTCCTATTTATATCACAGGCATGATTTAAATCTTTAGAATGGGTAATTCTGGTACCATTTGTTTTATGGATATGCAGGTGATCCATTAGAGTGGGGTCTGACAGTGTCCTATATGCCAGGCATAGCTCTTCCCTCAAAAGCCTGTAGGAGACAGAATACAGGAATACAGCCTTGAGGTGGTCTGCAACGGACATTTTACTTATACCCTGTATTCTTTTAGTGAGGAATCTCTGTGGACATTCCAATTGTTGGATATACCTGGTTAGATACATACCAAAGGGGGCATTGTACTCAATGCTAAGTCTGATGAATGCAGAATACAGTGAAACAATGACTTCCTTGGACTTAGATGTCATACCTTTGTTTATAAGTTGCGCAACATAGAATGATTTCCTCACTACTATAGACACATGATGGTCAAAGGCTAGATTACTATCTATGTGTGTCCCTACATCCCTGACTACTGGGTCAGCTGTAAGGGGTGTGTTGTCAATATTATAGTTACCAGGGATGGATGACTTACCAAAGGATACTATTACACATTTCTTGGCATTTAGTTTTAGTCCATGGCTCTGACACCAGTAGTTTGCATGTTTCAGCCCCCCCCCCCGCCCCCGGAGAACATTTGTGTAAGTGTGAGATTCAGTGACATCTCCTAATTTACAATCATCTGCAAATTTAGTCAGCCATAGACCACTGACACTGACCTTGACTTCTGAGAAGTAAATGCTAAAAATGAGTGGTCCAAGGAATGATCCGCAAGGCACTCCACTTGTGACTGGCCTCTTTGTATAGGTGGACTTCCAAATTCTAACTTCCTTTGTCCTGTCTTTGAACCAGTTGGCTATTTAATATTTTACATATAGGTTTGCACCTAACCTCTTGAGTTTCTCAACAATGTCCAAGTGGGGTACTGTGTCAAATGCCTTGGCCAGATCAAGGTAGGCAGTGTGAATGAGTTTGCCCTCATCCATTGCTTTGGTGACCTTCTCAAAAAAGTCCACCATGTTGAGTAGGCATGATCTGCCCTTGATGAAACCAAACTGGGTTGGGTCCAGTGTCTGGAGGTTTACTGTATCTCTACTGATCATCTCCATGATAATTCTTTCCATGACTTTAGATATAAGACCAGTGAGACTTATGGGTCTGTAGTTTCCAGAGTCTGTAGATGGCCAACCTTTGTGCAGAGGGATGACCATTGTCTTTTTCTGTTCATGAGGCATGAAGCCTGTTTGGAGGCTACAGTAAAATAGTAATTCCAAAGGACCTGATAGGTCACGTTTCATGCTATTTAGAAGACATTCTGGCATATTGTCTGGGCCCATTGATGCATTGTTCTTTGTCTTAGAGAGAGCATTAAGGACCTGTCCCATAGTGATAGTAGGGAGAGTTATATTTGATTATATTTCCTGAGGGAAGGTTGAGGGGGAGAGAGAGTAAAGTTGGAGCTGAATTTACCAGACAGGAGATTTGCTATATCTTCTGGCTCAGTTTATGTGGTTCCATTTACAATGAGCTCTGCACATTTGTGTATTGCCTATGGGATTGCGGATATAGCTAAAGAATACTTTTTGGTTATCCTTGGCCTGAAAGGCCAAACTTACCTCAAATTTGGATTTGGAAGACTTTATTTGTCTTCTGAGTAGTTTTTTTTTTAGTTTGATGAGGGTGCTTTTATCCTGATGGGTGCTGCACTTCCTAATTTTTGCCATGATTTTCTTCATCCTGTTATACAATCTATTGATTTTGTGATTCTACCAGGGTTGCTTGTTTTTTAAGTTAGTTCAGTACTTCTTCCTGGTGGGTTCTGCTCCCCCTATGCAGCTATTAACATGCTTGTACAGCATTTCTGTGAATAGTTCTGGATAGGCAGTAGTGTTCTTAGAGTTTATAGGGGCTTGGAATTTTGACAGATTCTCACTTAATAGGAGGAGGTTAGCCTTAGAATAGTTTGTGGATATTCCAGGTTTACTTGGGGGTCCAAGTTTTATTTTTACTTCAAAGGAGACCATTTAGTGATTTTATAATCTCTCATTTCTCGTTTTGCTGATTTTATCATCTCTCCATTAAGATGTCTCTATCTCCTTCTTGTGGTAAGACCTTACCTGTGGCACATGAGGTTAATGTACAGATCTCTAGAGTGTGAACTTACATAGGCAGGTGTTCAAATTCAGCAAAGGACAACATAATGTAATGTTAGTAGAATGACATGAAACAGTGACACGTAACATTGCAACTAGATTTCCAGGTGTAGCATAGGCCTTTAAACACATTGATGAGTTCATGACATTCAAGTAGCTGTTCTGTGACCCTTAGGGTGAAAGTTCCCCTGTGGTGCATGCAGTTAATACTGTCTTCTACAGTATGTGCAATTAGACAGGCATTGGTTCAAATCTGGGAATGTGCATGTGCAAAACAAGATTGACAGCAGTGCTATATCCAAAAAACAGTAGTATGGCTAACTTACACCTTCGTAAACAGTAACATGGCTAGATCATTTTCATCCTTGAGAAGAATTTGTAGTGCATGCAAGTTGTGAGTATACCTGTGTTATGATACATTCTTGTCTTTTTGTGGTAGGTACTTGATATTATTGGAGTCATTGCTGTACTTACTTATGAGCATGCCCAGTATAATCATGTAGCAAAGAAACCATTAAGTGATCAATGTTATATGTTAAAGAAAAAAAACAAGAACCACAAGTAGTGAAGACAGAGGCCCAGGAACCACACAAGCCAAAGTCCAAACCACAAATCCAATTTATTGACAGCAAAAACAAACCTAATGCAGTCTAGCGCTTTTGTCTTTAGCAAAGACTTCTTCAGAACTGCTTGACATGGTTATCTCCAACCTTAAATAATCGTAATACATCATCTGATCAACATGTGATCAAATATTCACATGACTTAACTTTAGTAAACACACTGATTATAAAACTTCAGTAAGAATTGTTGTGAATATCAAATAAAATTGGATGAAAAATAAACATAATTATACCAATAAAATTAAAAATAAAAGTAATGTTGAGAACAAAAATAGCAAAAAAGTCAGTGTTACAGAGACAAATATATGAGTAACATGACATAATCAGCCCTCAAGACTTTCTCAAGAAGGGAACCCATCACAGTGGATACCAAGGTACGTGTAGCTTTAAGAATACTAGCTACAAGTACTTTCCAAAAGACCAGCTGTGGATATCATGGGGGGTCTCACAGCCATCTGCATCCAGGATACTCCACCAGTTCCTGGATGCCATGTAAGCACATGCCACTGAGCACATTTAGTTCCCCAGCACCCATGAGAGGAGGACCAGCAATATGCATCTCTTCCACCATGTAACACAATACCCTGAGGTAATGGGTGCCATAGACTGCATGCACATCCACATCAAAGCACCACCCAGTGAACAGGATAGGGTCTACCTAAACCACAAGGGGTTCCACTCCATCAGCTGCCAGATCATGTGCAATGCCCAGAGCATTATCATGAATGTGTGTGCTGGCAGCCCTGGAAGCTATCATGACTCTCACATCTGGCATTTGTCATAGCTGTACCAGGCATTTGCCAGTGGGGACATCCCATATGGCCATCTGGTGGGGGATGCTGGCTAAGCACTGGAGCCATGGATGATGACACCCATTAGAAATGCACACACACCCACACAAGAACACCATAAGGAGGCACATGAACAAACCCCGATCATTATACAGCATGTGTTTAGGATGCTCAAGTCACAGTTCCACTGACTTGACATATCTGATGGAGCCTTGCAGTACTCTCCAGCCACATGTGCACACATGTTCATAGTATATGCCATGCTACACAGTATGATCCTGCAGAAACAGCTGGAACAGGAACAAAATGGGGAAGGGCCACACAGTCCCCCACCATTGCCAAGGCCTCCACAGGCACAGAGGGACTCAGAGGAGGAACATTCTGAGCCTGCCTCTGTAGGCAGACGGAGGCATGCCCAGTATGCCCTGGCCTTGGCAAAGAGGCAATGCATAGCACATACACTGACACTGTAGGACCTGAGGAACTGATCTCTTTCTCTCTGACTCGCACACACAGTAAAATGGATGACAAAAATCACACCACCTCTACCTTACCATGTATAGGCAGTGTACTGCGTGCATCTGACATAGTCAGCCCTCAAGCTCCATCCTCACAACAGCCTTAGGCACAAAGTAAGTCAGTCGCCTTAACAAAATTAATGAATGGAGTAGAATGTTCTGATAGCATATCTGTGGTATTGAGTCAAGCATGCAAGGGAATGTGTTGGCTTCCTGGGATAGCAGCAGACAACTGAGAGCTCTGTGGGATAGCAGGATGTGTATTCCCAATACTGGCCTACCCACACCATGCAGAACCACCCTAGTTGACAAATACCACTGCAGTATTTGTGGTGAGTCAAATAACTGTGGGGGTCATGGGTCACATACCCACCCTCAGCTTCTCCAAGCAGCTCAGCTGTAGAAAACCATACAGAAATGCCTGGCAAAAACCCCAACATGGTGACATCCATGAAATCCCCACCTACAGACTTTTAGACAGTGATATCACAGCAGGTCAGGCAGTGGCAGTATGGCGTTGAAAGGTAAGAAGTCTGAACTACAAATGTCTATGCCAGAAAAATCTGACTTGTGGTTGATATTGTTATGCCTGTAGTCTGAAAGATAGGGCACACCACTATGCTAAATGGGACCAAAATGTTAAGTAACTATCAGCACAGTCTCTGCAAATGTATATTGTGTATAGATGTTTCACCCCCCATAGTCCCATAGAAAGACAGTAACATCTCTCTAACCTTAAGCAGCATCCAGTCATCAACTACAGTGATTGCGCAACATAAACAGAAAGCAATTGTCAGTAACACCCACAGTCAACTTACTGGTACCACCCCAAGGTTGTCCACTGCTGGCAGCCTGGGAACAAATGATCATCATAATACACTGCCTTGCTACAGATGGCCTACATCTGTCACACCTGGCCTACAGGCCTGTGCCAAATGCCCATGCCTCACCAACAGTACCCTGTTAGGGAGTGTCATGGGGTCCATAACACCAACATAACACAGTCTACAAAATGCAAAGAACGTCTATGCTGCTAACTGCTAGGAAAAAAACTGCCAGTGTCAGGGAGCCAGAAATCTGGACAAAGCCATGAATAATGGGGTGAAAAAGGTCCAAAGAGAAGGACACCTTTGAAATACTGCTCTAATAGTGTAATAAAGTTGATGGAATGATTGTAGTACCATGGAATGTCTGATGGGTATGAAGTCAGAAACTGCAATGTCAACTGTCAGTAATATCTTACTTTAACCCAGAGTGACTTGCAAAATACTTGTCCTTGAAAACCACACTTGTTTGCGTAATCAAGACATATGAGTCATGAATGTGGACATTCTGTGATACTCTGTACAGTCAACAGGCAGCGCTAGGAGTCTAAACATGGGAATGCACTCATTGCAGGCAGTCCTAACCCTTTAAGATGGTGACATGTCTGCACCCACAGAACCCTGGCCCACAGCCATGGGGGGTAAACAAACGCTTCCCTAATCATTCATCCTGTGCAACATCCTGACCCCAAAATGTGGCGAGCCAAGCAAAATGAAGTGGCCCATACATATATGTCAAACACACACCTCCAGGCTGATCAGACAGTCTGACACACACAAGACCCTCCAAATGCAGTCAGCCTTTGAGCAGACCCCTATGCAAGCACTGGTAGCTATAGGCAAACATATCTGACCCAGGACCCCTTCCCTATCATATCCCCTACAAATCCATCTGGGGTCTGCCTGTCACCCCGATCCTGTCTGACTTATATTACCCAACCATCGACTGGAAATCAGACCAGGCTAGAACAGAAATGCACAGAGATTCCACCATTGTTATAGATCACCAAGGTGCTGGACTGTTTCTACAGCTCCAGCACTCAATTGCTTGTAGGCACACCTCTCAACAGGCTAGATTGTGCAAGAATACATAGCATTTGGCCCAAAAATTTGGGGTGTGCATCATCCATCCTGTATTCCTCTGGTAAATCACTGTGATGATCTGAGGAGGTATGTCATGAGGTACTGAAACAATGCATGACAGTGTCAAATGGCATATATGTCAGATGTCCTGTAAAACAAGCCCTATAGCTCTAGCTTACTGAGAGAAATAGTCACAATCACCATATGGCTCATTGCCCTCCACATTTTGATAGGCTATCTCCAGATATCCTGCACCAACAGGTTGAGAGGTATGGCTGTAGCACAAAACAAACTGGACTGGAATATAACAAACCAGGAATGGAGTCCCACATGTGCTATAAAAGGTCACACTGGGCATGCTCATACACTTACAGAAATGTCAGTAGGACATAGGAATGAACAGCCCTTCCACACTCAGTGCACATCCCATTGCCCTACTTTAGCAGTCATGAAGATGTCTGTCACCATAGAAGTCCCTTTCATTTAGGAATGAACAGGCCTTCCACACTCAGTGCACATCCCATTGCCCTACTTTAGCAGTCATGAAGATGTCTGTCACCTTAGAAGTCCCTTTGATGAGATTTCAGCCCCATAAACTCTGTGGTGCATGCGATAACTGCATAACACTATAGCAGAAATAACTAGTTAGGTAGGAGTCCTAATCTCAGTCCTGGTAAATGGCAAAGTGCGTGTGTTTGCAAGTTAAAGCTTTTGGGTCCATTCAAACTCAGTACACTTCCCCTTTCTCCACTTTAGCAGTCCTGCAGATATCAGACACCTTAGAAGTCTCTTTCATCAGGCTTCAGCCCTATAAGCTCTGTGGCACATGCAATAAAAGCTTAACACTATAATACAAATAACTAGTTAGGTAAGAGTTCTATTCTCAGTCCTGCCAACTGTCAAAGTGTGCTTGTGTGCTTACAAGTTAAAGCTTTTGGATCCATTCAAACTCAGTACACTTCCCCTTTCTCCACTTTAGCAGTCCTGCAGATATCAGTCACCTCTGAAGTCCCTTTCATCAGGCTTTAGCCCTATAGGCTAGGTGGCGTGTGCGATAACTATGTAACACCATAGTACACATAACTAGTTAGGCAGGAGTTCTAATCTCAGTCTTGGCAAATGTCAAAGTGTGTGTGTGTTTACAAGTTAACATTCAAACTCAGTACACTTCCCTTTTCACCACTTTAGCAGTCCTGCAGATATCAGTAACTTAGAAGTCCCTTTCATCAGGCTTCAGCCCTATAAGCTCTGTGGTGCATGTGATAATTGTATAACACTTTAGTACAAATGACTAGTTAGGTAGGAGTTCTCAACCCATTTCTGGCAAATGTATGTGTGTAGTTTAAAGGATTTTGTGGCCTCTCTCACCCAGTACATCACCCATTGCCATATTTTACAAGGGGTGCTGATGTTCCTCACCTTAGAAGTACCTTTGGACAGCTGTCACCATATAAGCTCCATGGTGCATATGATAAATGAGTAACACTGTAGTAGCAAAAAATAGATAGTTAGGGGTTCTAATCGCATTCTGGGCAAGTGTGTGGACAGTATCCTATCTGTGGGGGGGGGTCACCTTTGTGTGAGAACCATCTCCATTGGGGGGTGGGTTTTTCTACTTTTTGTTGTTGCCATCCCAGTGTCCACAACACAAGGCCCACAGTCGTCATTCACTGTAGAAGGACCTGTAGACACTCTGTAGCCCTATAATCATTGTGCCATGTGCAATACCTATGTGACAGTATGAAATAGATAACAAGGTAGGCAGCCTATCTAATCTTTGGATATCAGTCCCCACTCCAGAATCATACACAAACACACTCAGGTAGGCAGCAACTCCTACATCAGTAGGTGGTGTGCAAACTGGCTCACAGATAGAACCCGCAGTGTGACAGCAGCAGACTCCATGTCAGACTGCTGAACAGTCACGAGTTGAGTCTGACAAGTTGTGGACCTGGGTCTCCTCATGTTTCGTATCCACACCTCTGTGGACTAGCCCATTGTGAAAGTGCCCTGGCCAACAATGTTTGCAGATGACTACAAGGTGGGTGCTAGTATTACCCCCACATGTGAGGTTGACATCCTTCACAAAGGCTGCTCTGAGACCTATGACTGTTGTCAGATCCCTGGACATGACCTCAATGCCAAATGGTGTGCTGCCATCCCCTTTGGATATGACATGTTTCCCATAAAGTAATGCATTTTTGGAAGTCCACTGAACACTGATGTTGGTATAAGGGAAATGGGAACACAAGTTGACAGTGAGCTGTCTGTTGACCACCACAGTGCCACTGTCTTCTGAAAGTCCTTCCATGTGTTATTTCTCCTGACTAAGGGTGTTGAATCCTGGAAGTAAAAGGACAGTGTTTCCCTATACTCTCCCCTCAGTAGGCCAATCAATGTGTACTATGACCCATTTATCATGTAGCCCACTGGACACCTGCAACAACAAGAGAGGCTGTAAATGTACCTCACAAAGAGGATCTTCAGTACTACACACTTTCCCCATATGGATAGACTCCAACAACTCAAATGAATATCTGTCTCATATTGGATACTTAAGTGAGCTGTCTGCCTGACATACACAGCCATGTCTGACCCAACAACTCAAATTAATATCTGTCTCATATTGGCTACACAGGTGAGATCTCTGCCTAACATACACAGCCATGTCTGACCCAACCCTGTCAGGAATGCTGCATCCAAAGAAACCAATCTGTCCACACAACACTGGCCCTCTGCAAGAAAAATCAAGAGGAGTGTATGGGGAATTTAATACCCACCCTGGGGATCACTCCAGTGACTATACTCAGTAGACACACTGGGGAGTACTGTCAGGTGGCATGATGCCAGTGTATTCCCATGGGCTAGCCTTGTAAAGCCTCCATGGCCATTTGCCGCGTACACACCTATGAATCTCTGAAGCTATGGATCTCAGTACTGTCAAATGTGTGTGTGTGCATTAGTGTGTATAAAAGTGTTTTTGAGTGTGTAAACATGTGGGTGACAGTAGTTGGTGGCCAGTCTCACCCATTAGACCTATGATTGCCATACTTTACAAGTGCTCTAGATGTTATTCACTATATAGGTACATTGGGGCACTACCCAACCTATAAGCTCTGTGGTGTGTACGTTAACTGCATAACACTATAATACCAATAACTACATAGCTAGGGGTTGTAATATGAGTCCTAGGAAATGTGTGTGTATTATTGTAAGTGTGTATATGTGTAGGTTACAGTATTTTGTGGCCTCTCTCACCCAGTACATCACCCATTGTCATAATTTGCAAGGCCTGGTGATGTCCCTGGCCTTAGAAGTACCTTTGGACAAGTGTCAACCCATAACCTCTGTGATGCGTGCAATAAATGTGTACCAGTGTAGTAACAATCAATAGATAGGTAGGGGTTCTAATCTCAGCCCTGTCAAATGTGTGTGAGAGAAGAATATCTTGTGTTTGTGTGATAACAACATCCATTGGATGGGCAGGGTTACATATTTTATGCCACAGTGGTCACAGTACATATTCCTAGTGTATGAGTTCCGCTGTTCACATCAACCATAGCGGTATCCAAAGACCCTCATCAGCCTTATAAGCCCTGTGGAATAGTGTGGTATGAATAACAAGATAGGTTGGACTGCTATGTCAGTACTGGTGTGTGTGTGTGTGTGTGTGTGTGTGTGTGTGTGTGTGTGTGTGTGTGTGTGTGCGTGTGTGTGTGTGTGCGTGCATGTGTGTGTGTGTGTGTGTGTGTGTGTGTGTGTGTGTGTGTGTGTGTGTGTGAGTGTGTGTGTGTGCATTTGTGTCTATAGCAGTGGTTCTGGGTGTGTTGACCTGTATGTGGCACTATTATGAGTACTCTTATACCCAGTACAGCCACCATTGCCATACCCCTCAAGGCCACATGATATTATTCACCTTACAGGTACCTTGTAACACTCATCACAGTTGTAGTCCTGTGCCACATGCAATAACTGCATAATAGTGTGTTACCACAACTTGATGGGTATGGGTTCCAAACACAAAACTGACAACTGTGACCCTGTGCATGCATGTGTGTGTGTGTGTGTGTGTGTGTGTGTGTGTGTGTGTGTGTGTGTGTGTGTGTGTGTGTGTGTGTGTGTGTGTATGTGTGTGAACAGTATTCTCTATGTGTTTGGTCAACACAATATCCCCTGGGGTTGAGTGCATTAGCAATCTGACGTGTGTTCCACCCACAACACCTACCATTGTCCACTCTACTAGAGATGACGTCAACCACCGTAGACTTAGATACAACTCCTCAGCCCTATAAGCTGTGAGGCACATGCAAGAACTGTTACACAGACCTGATAAATATGTGCAGATACAGCTGTACCTTGGCAGTGACATGGATAATGTGTTACAACACTGCCATACCCCTTGTTGGTGATGTCTGCAGGGCCACATCCTGCTGACACACAGACACCTGGAACACAAACAGAATACAGCATGTGACAACATATTCACTTAGTGTTACTGATACCAATAATGCTTCATGGCTGAAAAGGTACACTTACACTCTGATGTGTACCCATTACAAATGCAAGATTACAGGATGTTACACAGCATTAAAGAGCTACACTCTACTAAAGTCACCCTGTGCATCAGACCCAAATTAGCATGTCCCTGCATCGATGGTATGGATGGCAGGGATGTGGCACAGGTATCATTATTTGCACAAGGTGCTGTGTGGATGTGCCAGAAGCCTAGGCTGAGCCATACAGTTGACATCATGTGTGTGTGTGTTTGGGGTGTGTTCATTAAGTAGGCTGTGCAGAGGTGTTTTGTGTGTGTGTGTGTGTGTGTGTGTGTGTGTGTGTGTGTGTGTGTGTGTGTGTGTGTGTGTGTGTGTGTGTGTGTGTGTGTGTGTGTGTGTGTGTGTGTGTGTGTGTGTGTGTGTGTGTGGAGGTAACTTGCCTGATAGTGATGTGTGTGTCTCTGTATGCACAAGCACGCCATATGGGCAACCTACACAGGGGTATGTTGGACAGCTGTGGCTCATACATGGCAGGGTGTACAGTTCACCGTCTCTGGCCACAGAGATGGAAACTGGGCCTGCCAAGGGTATCACCAGCACCACTAGGGCTGAGTACAGATGCAGTACTACTCCCCGATGGTGATTGCTGCCTGCTGGATCTGCATCCCTGTTGCTACCGGCCAGGATCATGTGCCCATGGTATGCCGCGTAATGGCATGGACATCACACTCCCTTCAGTAGTGATGGTGGTACTGCCAGTACGAGAACATGATGGTGCATGGCCACATAGACCCACAGCTGATCATTGTGCAGACCTACATCCACATGGCTGCTGGGCGTGTCATCTGCCAAACACTCAAGCACAGATGTCCCATGGTCGAGGAGTGCCAAGGTCTACCCCCACCATCTATCCATGACCTCAGTATGGTCATGGGTAGCTGCAGTGAGTTCATGAATATTGCCACAGACACCAGGGATGTGTTCATACATGACCCTGTGTATATGTCTGGTGTTACATTCATTATGTACCTGTGCCTCCATGATGGCACAAAACATGCATCTGGTGACTGCTGCTGTGACACTTGCAACAGGTGTGTGATGGGCTGCAATCTTCCTCTGAAAACCCCTGCCCATCTGCATATGTGAGACCTTGCCAGCACTCTGGCTATGGCTAGTGCTTACACCCTCACCTGCCATATTCACCACAATAGACAGTTCCATGCCACTACCTGACAACTGCCCATTATCTGTGGCCACTGGTGACAGGGTATGTGTGGGCAGTGTGACTGTGTGCGGGGATGGGTTTGACAATAGTGGGATGCCAACAGATGGCACAGATTCAGGCCCTGACAACCCCAACTGTGCGTCAATATGAGTACCATCATGGTCAGAATCTGCAGAGACACTGACATCGGTATCAGAGCGGGAGGGACCGCAGCCACCATGTCCACCTGTGAGGACAAAACAACATATGCAAATTACTACTGGCACTATATGATTTACTAGTAAATACACACACACACACACACACACACACACACACACACACACACACATACAGGTGAGGTGCCTCAAAGGCATTAGACAGAGCTCACATTCACTGACTGGGGGCACTCACAACACACAGTCAGACAATAACATTCACATTCTGGACAGACCCTCAGCATTATGCATTTCAGCCCTTTCCAATTACTGTTACTACTAATATACACCTGTGGGATACGTGAGTGGTGTTAGTAGGTGATGGCCCTTCACCTAGCACACACTGCACCCATGTAATTTATAGCACTGTGGCTACTCATACAGAATGTACCTCCCAACGGTACAGGGTTTTGCGGCATGTTTACATGTGTGGCATATATGTTTGGTCTGTTCCTCATAACTCCTGTGGTTGTCCGATACATTACTGGGTTGACCTGTGGATTGTTGCCACTATTTAAAGTCCTTAATTGAGGTGCAGAATGTATAACCTGCAGTACATGTATGTTAAAACAAACCCAGTTCCTCAAACAATTTCCCAAGCTTACAGTGGATATAGTAAGTGCACACACACCTGTTAACCTGCCAGGTTTTTGTGATATATCACATGAGACCACAGAAACCAGGTCATAACATTGCCATCATATCATATGACATATAACCTGAGCAATCCTATTGAACAGCATACACATCAGTTACAGGTAACATATGGTAAATGAAATAGGTACAATAGGATGGTTGCATGACTGTGCACACCCTTAATGTAATACTCTGTTAAAGCACCTTATGATGTAATCACAACATGCAGTCTGCTTGGGAAGGTGTCTATCAGCATGGCACATCTTGACTTGACATTGTTTGCACAGCTCACTTGAAAAATACCTCCAACTATGTCAGATTACAGATCCCTATCATATGGTAGAAACCTCATTTGACTGAAACTCATTTGACTGAGATCATAAGACTGAAATTTTAAAAGACTGAAAAGTCACTTGACTGAAACCCATAATACTTAATTTCAACATACTAAATTTTAAACTAAACCATATAAAAACAGACTCGGTGGGGGGCTATGCCCCCCACACCCCCCAATGTGGGAGGCTGTGTCCCCCACACACCCCTAACTATATATACTAACTCCAGGATGACACTACAGTGGAGAAAAGGGCATAGTAGTGGCAGCATGTTAACTACTGTAAGGTAAGTGAAAGGTATATGCCCTTTTCCCCACTGTAGTGCAATCCTGGAGTTAGCATATATAGTTAGGGGGGTGGGGAGTGTAGCCCCCCACCAAGTCTGGTTTTCTTTGGTCCAGTTTACAGTTTAGTATGTTGAACTGCAGTATTATTGGTTTCAGTCTTATGGGTTTCAGCCAACTGATTTTCAGTCTTTTGAAAAGTCAGTGTTATGGTCTCAGTCAAATGAGTTTCAGTCAAATGAGGTTTCTATCATATGATAAGGATCTTAGATTGCACAGGCATCCCCTGTGCACTGCCCTCTTCAGGTCACCCTGCATATATCCTATTGGACGTAGGTGTGGGCTGTGACCCGGCCAGTGCAGACAGTTGCCATGTTCTGGTGAATCCATCCTTTTGTTGATCTGGATGTATGGTTTGGGCCATTGTTGTATGAGAAGGTGGAATTCCTCACCATCCACAGCTATGTGGCAGACACTAGAAGGATTGAAGCCACAAGGGACCGGTGTTTGGAACTGTTCATAATCCCCTCTAAGTTGTCTACAGCCCTGGTTACAGGTTGTAAACAGCAACCCCAAAGCAGGACACAGCCATCACCATGCTTCATCATGGGGCTGGTGTTGTTGTGGTGATGTGCAGTGGTGTCATTGTACCAAAGACACCTGTCAGAATTGTGGCCAGAGAGTTCAACTCTGGTCCCATATTACCATAACATTGTCCCACTTGCTTTTTGTAGACCTGATGTATTGTTATCAGACTTTCACCAGGCCTAGATATTGTTTGTTGTGAGGAACATCTGCCATCTTCCAACCCACCCTATAGGCAGGACATATGGAGACCATGGCAGATTGTTGTGACATGTAGTACATACCTAGTACTTGCAGGAAATTAATGCTACTCATTCACTGATGATGTATGCCTCCTGGCAGCCTCCCTGGCCACTTTTGGTCTTGCATTCTCGTAGACTTTGGTGGGATGTCCACCCCTTTGCAATGTCACTGTAGCCACATATTTCCACCACCTTTTGATGACTGTCTGCACTGTATTCCATGCTATGTGCAATGCTGTGGAGATGTTGTGGTACCCTTCTCCAGGCTGATGCATCTCAAACATGTGGTCCCTTAGCAGCTTCATCAGCTCTATGCAAACCATCACTGTTGCCATAGCAGGCAACTGGGTATATGTTACAATAATGCTGGTGGTAGGACAGCTGACCGTTATTTGCTGTACATCAAAGGGTTTCTGTAATTGATGGCAGGTGTGTACCCAATAAGATGTACTGTTGTAGTCCTATCAAAAGCTAACTCAACACAGTAGTAGCTTCAGCCTGTGCACACATATGCATCTAGGTTGTTGTACTATTGTTATGTGTCATTATTTTTCCCATTACAGATTTGTTAGATTTACAAATGAATTGTACAGGTTATACATCACAAGAAAGGTTGGCAGTATTTTGAACTTGTCTATTGTACTCTCCTTTTTGTACATCACAAATACCTGGCATTCTAACAGGTGTGCACGCCCATGTATGTGCACTGTATACCACTAATTTACAACATGTGACCCTAGTTTTGGGCCTTTGTCCCCCCTTTTTTCAGTCTTTGTCCAGATGTCCTGCAATGGCAGGTTGTGAGTAATGCTACGGATATGTGACATCTCCTGCAAATAGGCCTCTGTGATGACCACCACAATGCAATGCAGTAAACAACACCACAAGTGAACATGCAGATATTGCCAAATGGATGAGTGTAACAGTTGTGTGCATGGTCACATGCATTAACCTTAGCATACCTGGGGTACTTGTGAGCCACAACAGTAAAATCCCATACTTACTGGCTTCAGTTTGCTGTCCCATGTGCACACCAGAGGGACCGATGTAGTTGTGAAGGAGAGGTATTGTCAGTAGATTCACATTACGCAGTGGTACAAGATGAACACTACCTTTCTGCACAGGTACAGTACACAGTATGATATTCCACAATTTGCTGGCCTTCACCATAGATGTGCACTTATGTGCATTACTACACCCCACCCACTGATCCATTTTGCACTGACATATGCTATGCATCCAGAGACTCTATAGAAGACAATTGAAATGCTACCTCATGACATTGATGTGCACTTTGGCCTTACCTGGATGCTCCTTGCCTGTTGCCTGAGTGCCACCGACCTCCACAACTGCTGTTTCCCGTGTTTAAATTTGTGTGGGGGCTACACCAAGGTTGCCAAGAAGCCACTCTGTAGCTGTATGTGGGGGCCTGTGTGGCTGGCCCCCCACCGGTAGCAGTATGGTACCTCGCTGCAGCAGAAGCCCTTTGCCGGGCACCATGTATCAGGTCAGTTGCTCTATGCCAGATCTGATTGTATGCCCATCCATGGTGGACCAAGATGTTCACTGTGTGGGTGATCTCTGGCCACAGGGAAGTCCACTCCCACACATTTAGGTGGCTACAGCTAGAATGGATGGCATACTTTAAGATTACAGCTTCTGTGATGGCTGCTGTCTCCACATCGGTGTAAGGTGGTTCCTGCTGCAGGGCATCTGTAAGACATAAACAGGGAAACACATCACATGACCTCAGACATTGCCCAGAGTTCTTTACAGAGCCAGCACATGAATATGGACTATCATTAGCCACCACTTACAAACACACAATACCCCTGTACCTGGCAGCACTGTATGAACATGCATTGTACAGTGCAGTGCATAAACCACCATTCATCATTCACGTTTGTGCAGAGGGATGGCAGTGGCCATGTTCCTTGTAGATGGGATGCTGAAGGTGCTCAGGCTTTGCTTGCATACAGTGTGTAATGGAGCTGGAAGCATATGCCTGGGTTCATGTAGCATGCAGTCAGGAATGTTATCAGGCCCCAAGGGGACTTGCTTTTGTTAACTTTGATTAGGCAGTTTGCACCCGATCCATGATGATGAGGGGAGTGGTGTGTGTGCTGTGCATATCCACCTATACTGATGGTGAGCCAGGGGGTGATGTTTGCCATATACCCATCTGCAGCGGGTTTGCTGTAGCTATGGTGTGTGTATGTATGTGCTTTTATTGACTACCAGTACAGGGTGGGTGGGGTTGATGCCTCTGCTGCAGACATATCTGAAGATGGCCTTGTGATTGCCCTTAGTGGATGTGTCCAATTTGTACTCACAGTTAGCCTTACAGTAATCCACCTGTGACCTAATATGCTTGTGCAGACAAAGGTTGACATGCTGCCCAGTTGGTGCCTGCTCCTTCTTTGCCCTGTACAGCCAATATGGCATCACATTATGTGCTTTGTGCATTGCTGCTGTCCAGCAAAGGGATTTACTCTACTTTGGTAGAGACAGGTTTTACAAGTATGGTATTTCTGAGGCCATACAGCTATGTGCATGGTCATACATTTGTTTGTATTAGACATGGACACAAGGTCAGAACACAGTTGGCCACCTCTACAATTCAATGTGACACTCATGCTTATTATACTACCCATGTCTGTGTCAGGGCAATGACACAACCAGTAACTGTAAAAGTGTACCTCTGTTGGATGCATAGATACTAAGGTTACATACATGTAAAACATGTACAATTATTTACCTGATGGTATGCATCCCATGCCAGTTGTTATGAGGCAGCCAGGTAGACTTAGCCATACGTATATGTGCACAGGTAATACCTGTGCATACATTTCTGCTCTATGTGTGTATGGCACACTGTAATCACAGTCTTGCTGCTCAGTCAGTCATGTCAACCCATTAGGGCAGGACTTCTGGAGGACACCGCACAGACATGGTGGGCTATGGTACATAATTACTGACACTTTCTTCATATTGCTGTAACACACATATGTCATTTGATAGTGCAGTAGGCTTTGCATTCACACACATAAACTGGAGGATGTCTGACGCTCATATGGCAGGCAGAGAGGAGAAAGGCTAGGGGGGTGGTAGTGAGAGTAGGAAGTGTTAATATTGTGTGTATGACTGGTATGGGGACAGAGCTAGCTGATATGCTGGACAGAGGAAAGGTGGAAATATTGTGTGTGCCAGAAACCAGATGGAAGGGGTGTTTGGCTATGTGTGTCAGAGTTGGGTACAAATAGTTCTATCATGGTGTGTATGGGAGGGGAACTGCTATAGGGGTTAACCTGAAGGAACATTATGCCAAGAGTGTTTGTGGAGGTGATAACAGTGTCGGGTAGACTGATGTTTAGGAGGCTGGGAACTGATGTTGTAATTATGACAGTTGTTAGTTCATATGCTTTGCTAATTGTGAGTGTGATGTATGAGGCAGATGTACTTTGTTGTGGTTGGATTAAGTGGTGATGAGTGTACCCAAGGGTGAGAGAGTGGTGATTGGTGCAGATTTCAACGGGCATGTTGTTGAAGGGGACAGAGGAGATGCAGAAGTGATGGGTAGGTATGGTGTTAAGCAATGGAATGCAGAAGGTGAGATGCTGGTAGAGTTTGCAGCAGAGGTTGGAGGTAGCTGTGGTGAATATGTCATTTTACAATACCGAGGAGCATAGGGTGACATACATGAGTGGTGGCAGGTGCACACAGGTGGATTATCTCCTATGCAGGTGAGCCTGTTTAAAGGGGATTGGTACCTGTAAAGTGGTGACAGGGAAAAGTGTAGTTATACAGCATGGAATGTTGGTCTGTAGGATGACGTTGGTGATCAAGAAGAGGGGGAGGAGTGTGAGGGTAGCACATCAGATCAAATGGTGGATACTGAGAAATTGTGATTGTGTGGTTCAGTTCAGGGAAGAGTTAAGATGGGCATTGGGTGGCAGTGCAGACTTAGCAAACATCTGGGTAACTACATCCGAGCTAGTAAGTGAGATAAGTAGAACAGTCCTTGGTGTGACATCTGCACAAGTAAGGAGGACAAGGAGACCTGGTGGTGGCATGAGGAAGTACAGGGGAGTATACAGAGAAAGATGGCATGAGGAAGTACAGGGGAGTATACAGAGAAAGAGAATGTCCAAGGGGAAGTGGGATTGTCAGACAGATGAAGAAAGTACACAGGTGTATAGGGAGATGGTGTGCATGGCAAACAGAGTGGTGGCAAAGGCTGAGGATGGGGCATCTGAAGGGTAGTATGTAAGGTTGGACACCAGGGATGGAAAATAGGACTTGTACCAATTGGTGAGACAGGCGTATGTAGCTAGGAAGGATGTGCAGCACATAAGGCTGATAAAGGATAATGGTGGAAGTGTACTCACTAGTGAGGAGAGTGTGTCGAGCAGGTGGAAACAGTACATTGATGGGCTGTTGAATGAAGAGAATGAGTGAGTGAGGAGGTTGGATGATGTTGGGTATGGCGAATCAGGATGTGCAACAGATTATCAAGGGGAACGTAAGGATAGGTAATAGGAGGTTTAAGAATGGAAAGGCTATTTGTCCAGATGACATACCTGTGGAAGCATGGATGTGTTTAGGACAGATGACAATGGTCTTTTTACCCGGATTGTTTACTGTAATGTAGGACAGTGAGAGGATGCATGCTGAGTGGATGAAATGTGTTTGGATACTGATTATGAGAATAAGGGTGGTGTGCAGAGCTGTAGTAACTACAGAGGGATAACAGTGATCAGTCACAGCATGAGGTAATGGTAAAGGGTGGTGGAAGCTAGGTTAAGAAGGGAGGTGAGGATTACTGATCAGCAGTATGGTTTCCTGACAGGAAAGAGCAGTACAGATGCAATGTTTGCTCTGAGGGTGTTGATGGGGACATACAGAGAAGGTCGGATGTAGCTGCATTGTGTCTTTGTGGACTTACAAACAGCATATGCCATGATGCCTAGAGAGGAGTTGTGGTATTGTATGAGGTGGTCAGGAGTGGCGGAGGAATCCATAAGAATGAGCCAGGATATATACAAGGCTAGTGTGACAGCAGTAGGTTTGGCATTGGGAGGGACAGGTGTGTTTAAGGTGGGGGTGGGAGTGCATCAGGGATCATCTATGAGCCCTTTCTTATTTGCAGTGGTGAGGGACAGGTTGAAAGACATGATCAGATAGGAGTCCCCCTAGACTGTGCTGGTTGCAGATGATATTGTGTTCTGTAGTGAGACTAGGAAACAGGTTAAGGAGACCCTGGAGAAGTGGAGGTATGATCTAGAGAGTGGAGAAATGATGGTCAGCAGGACTAAGACAGAATATATGTGTGTGAATGGGAGGGAAGGATGGAAGAATGGTGAGGATGCAGGGAGTACAGTTTGCAAAGGTGGATTGGTGTAAATAGTAGTGAACAACAGTTCAGAGTATTGGCAAGTGTGGGGAAGAGATGACAACATGGGTACGGGCAGGATGTGGGTGTTTGGGAAGATTATCATATGTGATTTGTGACAGACAAGTGCCACTAAGAGTGATAGGGGAGGTCTACAAGAGGGTAGTGAGACCAGCTATGTTATATGGGTTGGAGACATTGGCATTGAAAAAGAGGCACAAGTCAGAGCTGGACATAGCTGAGTTACTGATGGTATGTTTGCACTGGGTGTGTCCTAGCAGTGTCACAGTAGGTAGTGCACAGCACACACTCCAGTAGTGGTCATATGTGAGCCATCCTTTCCTGGGGTGACTCAGGGCCCTGAGCTGTGTTCTATGTCACTGCAGACAGACACAGTTTCTGTGGCCATAGGTTCTGCTCAACAATATATCAGTACAGCATCTGTTGTTGAGACATAATATTGTTTGAACTTTCTATTTTCCACATTTACATGCCCCCTACTACATTCCATAACAGGCTTGATTGTCTGGCACAGCTGTGTTTATTTGTTTTCAGTTTAGGTGTTATACTCAGTCTCAGTGTGTGTGTTTATCTGTCTGTCTGTCTGTTTGTTTCTGTGGTTGTGTGTGTGCCTCTGTGTGTGTCTCTCTCTAGCACTCTCTCTGACAGATGTAGTATACATCTGTTTTGTATAGGCAGCATCTTGCCTTTAGTAGGTAATGCTCATGAGCAGCTGATGGCCTGTACACCAGTTGGAGTCCCCCACTTGCTAATTGCCTGTGGAACAGCTGTGGTGTCATTCCCATACCCAATAGCATAGAAACACACTCCTGTAACTGAGTACTTAATGTGGGCATTGCCCCTTATCCTTGCCTGGGAGGTGTATTTCATGGAGGTGTGTGATGAACAGCATCACAGAGTGTAGTTGGGAATACCTCTTACAACAGACACTGTGAAGACAGCCCTACAAACTGCGGGGGAGAATGCTCTGGACATGGGGGAAGTATGTAAGTATTGCTGTTATACAGTTGCACTAATGCTTGTGTGGGTCTATATTATAAGATTGAAGGTTGAAAACATCGAACACCATATGGTCGACACCATATGGTCGAGGTCTTCAACTATCAAACTGATAATAACACCCCCCAAAAAAAGATAAAAGTACCCTAATGGTTTTAAGCAGGGGGCAAGCCCCTCTGCACCCCCACGTGGGGGGTTGCAACCCCCACACCCCCCGCTACTTAAATATACCAACTCAGAGACCGCACTTCATTGCATGAAAATGGAAATCTCCCCTTACAGAGATTTACATTTACACGTTCGATATTCTCAGCGTTCACTATTCCCATGTCGACAATATCGGATTCAATATTGTCAGCTTTCGAGACTATAATATAGACCCTGCTAGTTTGACAGGGTTTGTGTGGATCTGGATATGGCTGCTTTGCACAAATTTAATTCTGATAGTGTTATGTGGTTGAGAAAACCTCCAACTGTAGGGCTATTCGCAAACTGGCCAGAGTTTGGGCTCTTATATCTGGTGTACTACTCACAAACTTTTTGGCCTTGGAAAAGCAGTAGCATACTCTGAGGATTGCAGTCAGTAAATGGTAACATGCATGTGTGTCTCTGACTTCATATCCCTTAGAACAGATATGTTACAACAACTCTGTTACACCAGCAACTTCCTCAGTTTATGACAGCAATATGTCAATAATGCCCCTGTGTTTGGGCCTCTGGCCCCAAATATGTCATGCTTGGTTCAGATGTCATGCTGTAAGAGGTGTACAGGTGTAGTATATCATTATACAGTGACTTCATTCCAGATATTATTCCAGTGATGTATCAGACTGCCAGACATGTTATGTGTAGAAGGCTTTATATATGAGGACGAAGCCTGGACATTCTGTGGGACTCTGTACAGTTGAGAGGACTGTGTATTGCTGGCAATTATTGACAGCCTGTCAGGATTGTGTGGCAGTGTATTGTGAATATGTTATTTGGTCTGTGTAGGGGGGTAGATGTAAGTGTTGAGGGTCTATTTCCCTCTGACTTTGCATGCTGCTCCAGCTTCTGGTGCTCTATCAGCTGTATATGCTTGTAAGGGCAGACTGAGACATGCCCCTTACCACAGTCAGGCATCACACTACACTGTGAATTGGCCCAGTATATATAGGGGTAGTGCGTGAGTGGCAAACATGCTGCTGAGTTTGTTCACACAGTCCATAAACTCTACCATTCCTGTGACTTATTATTTATTTATTTATTTATTAATTTGCAGTTTGTTTGCCAGGATAGTCCATTGGGCCATAAGGAGCCCAATTTCATTGGAGTCCTGGGGAGAAAAGCTACAGAAAAAATACAAATATATAGTACACATTGCACATATACATTACAGATTAATGCAAAGTAAATATAATAAGAAAAGGTTAACAATGAGTATAGTTCATTAAATAGCAATAAAAAAACTTTTTTTTTTACAAAAGTAGCAGCATAGGGTAACTGTTATGTAGTTGTTCAAATAGTTCAATAAAGCTGTGCAACTATAGGAGGCAGTGATGGCGTATTTAGTTGTAGGAGAGTAGGAAATGGTATTAGAAGGATTAGATAGGATGGGAACAGGAGCAATTCCATTGTGAAGTTAGGTGTGGGTGCAGCAAGGTTTTAAATGAGGAGAGAATGCTGGTGATGCAGGTAGGAGATGGTAGAGAATTCCAGAGGTGTGCAAGAGAGAAGGACATTAGGTGATTCCCAGCTGGATGTGTGGGTTTGTGCAATTTAATTAGTTTTTGGGAATTAGATCTTAGAATTAATTCTGGTTCATGCATTTCAAAGGTAGTGGCTAGGGAGGGACAAAGAGAGGGGTTGTAAATGAGTTTGTATGCTTGGATGAGTTGGGTATAATTTATTAATTTATTTTATTTTATTTAACATTTGTTTACTGGGAAAGTCCGACTGGACACAGGTCCTTTTTCAGAGGAGACCTGGGGAGAAAAGCTCCAGTTATAGGTAGGGAAGAAAAGCTCCACTTATAGGTAGTAAGAATTACATAATAAAGAAACATATTTGTTTATACAATTAGATTAAAATATAAAAATAAAAGCACATTTTATACATAGTTGTCAATTGTACTAGAGCAAATAGATAGTCAAGATATGTAGGTAATATATACATGATGAGATACAAAGTCAAATAATTTTGTGGTTAAAGCAAATAAATATGTTTTGAGACATTCACAATACATGTGTAGAGAGTTAAATGCTGGGATTTTACTGATGTCTAGAGGTGGGTAATTTTGACTCAAGCATGATTCTGTATGGTTCAGAGAGATACACTGTGCATAGATGGCACTAAGTTAGTACAGTTTGGGTAGATAAGCTACAAGGTGGTCAAAGTTTAGTAATACTAACAGTGGGTTTAGCCAGGTTAGTTACAAGGGCAAAGCCATGTGTCATATAAATGTTGTTTTAGTAGGATTTTAAACTGGGTCAGAGAGTTACTATTGGTTATAGTAGATGGAAGGTTGTTCCAAGTTTTGGAAGTATAATAGGAGAAAAGAGATTCACCTGCTGAGTTGTTGGCTTTTTTAACATCTAGGAGGAGTTTGCTGTTTGAACGAAGGGATCAAGTGGAGGTGTATTGTCTTATAAGATTTTGGAGAGCTGGGGTGTTATCTGGTTTGTGTAGGAGCTTAGAGGCAAATGTTAGTTGGTTGAAGTGGAGTAGATGAGGATGTTCTAGCCAATTTAGTTGTTTAAGTGATATACAGTGTTGAGTTTTGTAAGGGGCAGCCATTGCAAATTTGGCTATTTTATTGTAACATGAGTTTAATTTGGAGAGGTCGGCTTTGCAGAGGTTGGCGAGTATAGGGGAGGTATATAGGAGGGTTGAGAGGAAGTGAGTAGTAGCTTTAGTGCTGGCAGTTAAAAATGACTTATTCCTGTATAATAGACCTAGTTTTTTGTGGACCTTTTTTATGACTTGAGTGATGTGGATATCATATTTGAGGTTATTGTCAATTTCGACTCCCAACACTTTGGTATGAGTGGTTGGGAGGATGGCAGTTTTGTTTTTGGAATGGATCATGAAGGTCAGGAAGGGAGAGGGAGTTCTGGTTGGGGAAAATAGAAGTAGTTTAGTTTTCTTGTATAAGTGAGGAGGTTAGGTAGCTCAAGCCAGTTTAGTTGGTGAAGAGAATTACAATGGTGAGAAATGGCTCTGTGACCTGCCACAAATTTTGTTATCTTGTTATAGCAAGAGGCGAGTTTTGTTTTGAGGGAGTATTGCAGGTTGGTGAGGATAGATGCACCATATAGGAGGGATGGGATGAGATAAGTATTGGCTAGTATGAGCTTGGTGGAGGGAGAGATATAATGATTATGGTGGTATAGCATACCAAGTGTTCTGTGATTTTTTTTTTATATTTATTTGTAAATGTTTGTCAAATTTTAGTTGATCCTCTATGAGTACTCCTAGTAGTTTAGTTTCAGAGACTATTTCTAGGGGAGTATTGTTTTTGCTGGTGATTATGAATGAGTGTTTATCTAGGGAGGAGGTTTTGGAGGTGGTGAATAACATACGTTTAGTTTTGGTTGCATTAAGAGCCAGATGGTTGGCTAGCATCCACTGCTCAGTAGAGGAGAAGGTGCTTTGGGTATGCTTATTTAGAGTGGGGATAGAAGGGGAGAAGCAGATAATGGTAGAATCGTTGGCATATTGGATGAGGCTGGAGTTTGGAATGTCTTGGTAGAAGTTGTTAATGAATATATTGAATAGTAGGGGGCCTAAAATGGAACCTTGGGGGACACCTGTGGGAGTATTAAGGAAGGGTGAAGTGGCTTTATTCCATTTGACTGCTCGTTGTCTAGTTGTGAGGTAGCTGAAGAACCAGTTGGTACAGGAAAAGGATAGGTTTAGTTTGGAGAGTTTATTAAGAAGCAGATTGTGGGGAAATAGTGTCAAATGCCTTGGAGTGGTTGAGGAGAAGGGTGGACATGAAATGGCCAGAATTGCGGGCTTAATTAATTGTTTCAAGGAAGGAGAAGAGGGCAGTGGAGGTGCTATGACTGGGTCTAAACCCATGCTATGTGGTGCTAAGAAGCTGGTTGTTGATGAGATAGGGTAAGAGTTGTTGGTGGATACATTTTTCAAGAAGCTTAGAAATAGGGGATTAGATAGCAATAGGGCAGAAGTTTGGAATGTCATTATTATTGCCTCCTTTATGTAGAGGAATAATAAAGGCTTTCTTCCAGAGCTGGTGGACCTGGCTTTCTGAGAAAAACTGATTAATTTGTATGCTGATAGGGAGAGCAATGGCTTCTGTGGCTACTTTTAGGAAGTAGGAGGGAATTTCATCAGGGGCATTGGAACCAGGTTTTAATTTTAGGAGTTTTTTATGGTGGATACAAAGATGGGATTGCTAGAGAAGGGTGGAGGTTGGGGGCAAGGGATGCTAGGGGAGGAAGGGATGGGTGCAGGCTGAGGAGGGGTTGCAGAGGTGTTGGTGAAGGATGATGTTAGCTTGCTTATGGACTCTATGAAGAAATAGTTAAATTGGGTAGCTATGTCCATTTCAGAGGCATCTGCATTAGGGCAAGGGTTTTCTTTTTTCCCGGGTTGAGGAGAGATGAGATTCCTTTCCAAAATAGTTTAGGATTGGTATTGTGATTGGTTTGGAGAGTGGAGAAATAGGCTTTGTGGTCTGAGGTAATAAGTTTTTTGACTTTATTTCATAATATTTTATATCCGTTAAGGGTGATAGTGGTTTTATTTTTATGGTAACGTGTCCAGGCTTTGTCACAGAGTTGCATAGTAGCCAAGGTGTTTTTGGTTAACCAGGGTACATGGTTACTTTTTCTACATTTGGTTTTTAGAGGGGCAAAGCAGTTGAGCAGGTTTGTGAAAGTAGAGTTAAAGTAGGAGAGAGCATTATCTAGGGGAAGAGTCTTTAATGGGTTACAGTTTGTGCTTTTTAGTGCATTTGAGAAGGTTTCAGAATTGACATTTTTAGGCAGCGAGTGGTAATATAGGTGTGAGCAAGTTGTATGGAAGAGGGGAGATGGTGGGCAAAAGTGGAGAAATGGTCAGCTAGTCGGTCTGGGAGAATACCACTATCAGAGATATAGTGAGGATGGGATACTAGAATCCAGTCTATTGTACTTCCAGTAATGGAGTTCTTGGAAGGCCTGCTAGTGGAATTGATTAGTTGCATAAAGTTATATAAGTTAATATTGAGTGAGTTAGTGGGAGATTGGATTGTGGCCCAGTTTATGTTCACGTGCCCCAGGATTATGGTTTTGTTAGTAATGTTGGTGGAGACCCAGGACAGAATACCTTCCAGGGATGAGATATTGTCTCCAAGGGATATATATATATATATATATATATATATATATATGGATTCACTTCAGAAGCTCGAATTAACAAAATCTCAAACTGCAAATAACCGAAACCAAAAGATCGAGTTTTGTAAACTCGAACTTCTGAAGCGAAACCAAAAAAAAAAAAAAAAAGACAAACTTCACTTTTGCAGGGGGGCTTCGCCCCCCTGTGCCCCCCACACCCCCCTACTTAAATATACCAAAACCAAGATCGTGCTACAGTGGGGAAATGGGAAATCTCCCATCTTGCGCTGTATGCGGAAGCGCAAAACGGGAGATTTCTCACTTCCTGTCAACACCGCAAAAAAAAATAAAACATTACGTACACACAGAATGTACAAGAATCCTTGCCTCTGTGTGCATGCAATGTATTAAGGTAAGAAAACTCTTATTTTTAAACACTACGCATATTCGATTTACTGAAATCTCGATCATATGGTCTCGACCATATGAAATTTGAGATTTCAGTAATTCGATTATGTGAAGTGTTCCCATATATATATATATATATATATATATATATATATATATATATATATATATTTATATATATATATATATATATATAGAGAGAGAGAGAGAACAAATATGAGTTTATGCTTGTTTAGGTGGATTAGGGCTGGTATCATTTCTGCCTTGCCAAATTTGGGAAAGGGTTTGGTATAGGGAGTGACTAAGAGGGATGCTGAGTAAAGGAGTACTACACTACCCCCCTTTTTTGTGTTCTGTCATTCCTTAACATGCTGTAATTGGGAGGAGTTAGTTCAGAATCTTTTATGTGGGGCTTAAGCCAGGTTTCTGAGATGAAGAGAATATTGGGCTAGTTATGAAGAAGCCAGGCATGAAGTTTTGGAATTTTGTTACATAGGCTCTGAGTATTTAGAGCTGAAAAGTGGAGGGGTTTGCCTGTTGTTTGGGGGGGTGGGGTTGTGGGGTTGGATTCAGTGTGGTAGAGGGGCTTGGGTTTGGGTGGATGTCCTCGGAGAGAAGGATAGAGATAAGATGATGTATGAGGTATTTGGTTTGTTTGGGTTATAGTATACAGGTAGAGAGTTTTGTGGACATTAGACTAATGTAGTTGGGAACAGTGCTTTTAGAGTTACGTAGGAGTCTATAGGGAAAGACCATGCTAGTGTTGACGGTGTAGAGACTGGGAGATATAAGGGTAACAATAAATGTGTACTTTGTAGAGGATAGGGTAGTGGTGTGAAATGGGGGGGGGGAGCGGTTTGCATTAGTAGGTTGGGTGATATAGTTTAGGTAAGTTAAGGTAATTAGAAGTATTATTTGGGTAAGTAGGGATAGAGGCCTTAGAGTCATGATGTTGGTTTTAGGATGGTAGTAAGGGGTGAGTTAAGTTGGGAAGTTAGTTTATTTGATTAAGACATTATTGTTTAGGTTAATTGTTTGGTAGTTTATCAGGATAAGTAGTATTTGGCAGTAAACTCTGAAGGGTAGGCTTACTTTAATGGGTGAACTGTGGGAGGGGATTTTGGCGGTATGATGGGTAGTTTGGATTGGATAGTGGGAGTGGTGGGAGTGGCTAGCTAAGTATAAGTGTAGAGCCAAGGGAAGGAATTATCAAAGTCAATGAAAAAAAAAAACAAAAAAAAAAAAAAAATCAGTGGAGTGGAAGGTAAGTTGAGAGGAAAGTATGCAAGGGTAGTAAGGGATGTTCTAGCAGTGGTATAGGGAAAGGATTAGAGTGGTTCAGAGAGGTAAAGATGGCACCACAGGAAGGAAGGGAAAGTTAAAGAGTCTGGGGGAGGGTTGGCAAGAAAAGAAAGTGAAAGAAACTGGGGATGGGGTTGGAGAGAAAGTGGAGATGGATGTCACAGTGGCCTAGCTGGTTGGAACCAGTAGTGACATGGCCAGGTGAGCAACGTGAAACAGTACTGAATATAACAATCAGAAAGGAAACAACTGTGAAAATCACAGCTGAAGAGGTAAGAAGTGAGCAAGCCAGATATGGAAATGTTGCAGATATAACTTTAAGAACAGAAGACAAAGGGTACAGAAGATGCACTAGGTGTTAAATGACACTCTAGAATGTGTCTGGCAACATTAAATCTACATATACTGGAACTACTGAGAGTTAAAATAACAAACTAAAAGCTATTAGTACTATTGTTAGTTAAAACAACAAGGAATATGGTAGACTGCTGGTGTTCATAGGTTCATAGGTTCGTACTAGGCTATTTGCCCTAGGGCATTTATAAGCCTAGCCAGAGTGTATGTGGCTTACACCACCCCTTAGGATGAGAATACTATGCCCTTTTAGGGTTCAGTTTACTATGCCTCTGTCTAGTAGTGACACAGAGATGACCCCCGGGGTAAACCTACGATCTCCCATCCACTCGTCGAGATTTCTCTTGAATAGAGTCAGTGAGGGGCTCTGCCTAACATGGACTGGGATTCTGTTCCAGAGTGTAGGGAGCCTCTGGGTTATGAATCTGTCCCTCCAGCACATTCTATTTATTTCTGTGTTGAGGTTTAAGTCACTTGTTCTCATGGCTCTGATGGATTTGGATTTTCTGAGGTGGAGCATGTCCATTAATTCAGGATTGGATATGGCCTTGTACGTCAGGCACAGATCACCTCTGAGTAGGCGGTATGCGACTGAATAGAGCTGGAGTTTTTTCAGTCGGGCAGCATATGACATATGTTTAAGACCCTTTATCCTCTTGGTGAGGAACTTTTGGGGTCTTTCCAACTGCTGCAGGTGTCGGGTGAGATACATCCCAAACGGGGCATTGTACTCAATCATTGGCCTGATTAGAGAAGAGTACAGGGGCACAATGACCTCTCTTGATCTAGATGTGAAACCCTTCATGATAAGGTGGGCAATATAGAAGGTCTTCCTAACCATTTTGGCAATGTGAGTGTCAAATGAGAGGTTACTGTCAACCTGGGTCCCTAGGTCCCTGATTACCTCTTCCGTACTTAATGGATTACTGCCTATGTGGTAATTTGTCGGTACCTTGTTTTTCCCAAAGGGTATGACTATACATTTTTTGGCGTTTAGCTTAAGGCCATGGCTGTGGCACCAATTATCCATTTCTATGAGGCCTCTCTGAAGGATGTTTGTGTCCGCTGGAGTATCAGTTATGGCGCCCAGTTTGCAGTCATCTGCGAACTTTGTCAGCCACAATCCTCCTATGTTTGCCTGTATCTCGGAAAAATAAATGCCGAACAAGAGGGGTCCCAGGACTGAGCCTTGTGGGACACCGCTTGTGACTGGCTTAGAGTCTGACATAGCTCCAGCAACTCTGACCCTGTGGGTTCTGTCCTTGAGCCAGTTTGCAACCCATCTTGTGACATATGGGTTTACATTTAAGCTGGTGAGTTTGTCTATGATGCCCGAGTGGGGTATTGTGTCAAAGGCTTTTGCAAGGTCAAGGTAGGCTGTGTGAACTGCCTTACCCTCATCAATGGCCTTAGTGACTGTTTCAAAAAGTTGACCAAGTTCAAAAGGCAGGATCTGCCCTTGACAAAGCCAAATTGGGTAGGACCCAATGTCTGTAGGTCCCCAATGTCTTTGTTTATGAGTTCCATAATGATCCTCTCCATAGCTTTGCAGACCAGGCTCGTCAAACTTATGGGGCGGTAATTTCCAGGGTCCGTAGAAGCACCGCCTTTGTGAAGTGGGACCACTGTTGCCGTACGCCACTCTTTGGGTACGTATCCTGTAGTAAGGCTAAGATTAAACAGCAGCCTTATGTGTGGGTTTAGTTCCTCTTGGAGTTCATGTAGCACACAGCCCGGGACACCATCCGGTCCCATTGATGCTGTGTTTTTAGCTTTAGAGAGAGCGGCTCTCACCTGGGCACCTGAGATGTTAGGGAGGCTACACTCTGCTGGGATAGTTATTTCTCCTTTTGGGGGGGAGGGGGAGGAGAAACTTGCACTGAACCTGTCTGCCAGAATGTTGGCAATGTCAGTGGGTTCAGTGTATTTTGTGTTATTTTGGACTAACTCTGAGCATATCTGGGAGTTTCCACCCAAGTTTCTAACATAGCTAAAGAAGGCCTTGTGATTGTCTTTTGTGTCTTTTGTGATTTTTCTCTCAAAGTTGGCCTTGGATGATTTTATGAGTGATCGTAGTTTTTTGCTAGTACTGATCAGAGATGCCTTCCCTTTTAGGGATTTTGCTCTGTCATGTAGTAGCTTCCTCCTCCTGTTGTAAAGTTTGTTTATGGCTGGGGTCCACCAGACCGGCCTGCCTTTGGGGAATGGGTCTTGGTTTTATTTGGGATTGCATGATCCATGCATTCTTGAAGGTGCCCATAGAAGGCATTTGCAAAGGATTCAGCAGTGTGGGTTGTGGTTTCCACTGGCCCAGGGGCCTTGAAAGATACCACTTCAGTCTTAAGAAGTGTGAAGTTTGCTTTTGAGAAGTTCTTCACTGTGGTCTTTTGTGCAGGGGGTGGGGGCGGGATGTGGATTTCCAGTGAGATTAATTTATGGTCTGATCTTACCAAAGAGGGATGTACTTCCGGTGTGGAGCATTTTGTCCCCATGTTTGTGATGATCAGGTCTAGTATATTGTCTCCTCTTGTGGGAATGGTGACTAGTTGTTCCACTGCATTTGAGTTTATGAATTCTAGGAACCTTTGGGCTAGGGTGGTGGGGCTTGAGTAATGTTCTCAGTCTATGTTTGGGTAGTTGAAGTCTCCCAAAATGATGGTATTTGGAGAGACATTCATACTCTCCAGTGTCTTCAGGAAGGCTGTGTGGGGTTCCTGAGTTTGAGAGGGTGGTCTGTAGCATGCTACAAACTGTAAGGCAGTTTTGCCTATGGTTAGTTGCACCTGGATAGTCTCCGATGCTTCGTGCGTTGCCACTAACCTGGAGGTGTGGGTATCTTTGATGAAAATGGATACTCCCCCTCCTTTTGTGGGTCGGTCCAAGTTTTGGGGCCGGAAAGCATGATATGAGGTAAAACCCGATAGTGCTGGGGTGCTCTCAGGAGCCTTGAACCAGGTTTCAGTCACTGCACAGACATCGATGTTCTCCATACTGAGGAGGGCTTCGAGGCGTGCATCTTGAGGTTTAGACGCCTGGCATTGAGCAGCATTACCCTTAGTTTTTTCCACTTGTGTTTTCTAGGGAGGTAGGTTTGTCATTTGAGCCTTGCCTAAAAGGCACTATGGGGTGGCAAGAGCCTTGGCCAATATCCGGAAGCCCAGGGTGACAGGTGCAAGCCATCCCTTGAAGCAGCGTGGCTTGTCAAGCATGTCATCCCAAGCAGACAGACATTGGATCCCCTTAGAATGACACCAGTAATTAAGCCAATTGTTAAAACTGATCATTTTGTCTTTGTACTGTGGCATCATTCTTGGTGAGGGTAAGATGCTGCTCAGGGTCAGGGTCATACCGGCCTGGGCTACATAATCAGAGAGCTCCTCTATGTCTCTTTTCATTTATTCCAGGGAGGTACGTCTCAGGTCGTTCACACCGGCATGTACAATGACTGAGTAATATTTGTACTTGCTGTGGAGTGACCTGAGTGCTTGTGTTATGTGGCGGATTCTAGCTCCCGACAGGCAGCTTACTGTGACCCTCTCGTTGTTCAGTCTGGTGAGCGGGACATCAGTGTGCCTGACTATGGAGTCACCTATTACAAGTGTGTCTGGCATGTTGTTTGGCCTTAAGGGCTGTGACTGTTTAGCACACTGACTTTGTGAACTATGTGTTGCATGTGCTATGTCTTGAGGTGGTGGTTGCTTGGGTGTCTGCTTTGGAGGCCTCTGTTGTTTTGGTAGATTTTTAATCAGCCCGAGTATGTTTTTGTGTGTTTATGTGTTTGGTTTGCAGTTGTGATAGTTCTATGTGAGACTGGGTTTGTGGTGTGCGTGGTTACCTTCTCCTCCTGACTGGTCTTGCCAGTACTGAATTGAGAGAGCTCAGCCTCCAGTTTGGCTATATAGTTGCATCTCTCGCATATATTTGTATTTGTTGGGAGGAGGAGAGGGTTGTTCAGGTACATGAGGCAATTGTAAAATTGCCTCAAGATTCCCAGATTCACCAGCTGAACAGGAGAGGATGCCAGCAACTGACCCTTTGACATGCTAGAAATAGTGAAAAAGATTGCTGTGTAACTGAGTCAGAAAGGACCTATAGGGAAATGGGTACTCAACAGAATTTAGGTGAATGAAGTACTTTCATTTGTTTAAGAGTGCTTTACCTGTATAAAAATGCTTTAGGAGCAAGTGCTGAGCTTTTCAGATAGAGTATAGGCTGTTTAGATTGCAAGTAGAACAGTTCTAAGGGAAAAATTGAAGAGCAGACTTGGCGGAGCCAGAAAAAGTTTAACCTTGTTTAACCAGCGCTGCGCTATGCGCATCAAGAAAGCCATGCAAACGTGGATTTTAAGCAGTGAACTACAAAAGAGCTAGGAATGGTCCCAAACAACCAATTACTAACAGCTTCTTGTGCTGAGGTCACTTCCCCCAAGGATAGGTAGGCTGCTCAAGGCTCCCCACTCCCACTGGTGAGCAAAAAAACTTCCTTCTATCCAAGTAAGGTAATGGACAACACAGGAACTACACCACAGCCCAGAATACAGCAATGCCTGTATACTGGTCTAAACTAGTCGAGAAAGGCGGGAAAACAAGGATTATTTTTTTTGTTTTTTTGTTTTTTTTGTAGAAATACACAGAAAATGCAGAGACAGTGCTCTCTGGTGGCCAAAGTAAGTTACTACAGCCAGAAAAAAAACTAACCTGCATGTATGCTCACCTGCCCTGTAGTAATACTTTAAACAATAAGGAGCAGTTCACTTTTTAAAAAGCAGATAGTCTGAAAAACACATTCAAAGTGTGGATAAATTACAGTAGAACACCTACAGCTGAGCTAGAAAGCTGGAGGTTTTTAGTTTGTTTTTGGAGCTGCTTCAGGCAGGTAACTTAAGCAGATTTATAACTCTTTCACAAGGTATTTTGCTGGGCGAGTCTGTTGGGCAGGGGATGACCACAGAGTGTTTAACCCATCGGGAGAAGCTGCAAGAGATAAGGGGAAATGCATACAAAAGCTTATACCACGAAAGTCAGAAAAGACATATGAGAGACAAGACCTAGAAAAACCCTAGAGAATCAGATGGATAAGTGAGGTATAATACAGACAAGAAATAACCAGTGTAGCAATAACAGTATTCCCAGTTGACTAAGTGCTGAAGGCAGAGCAGATACTACTTTTTAAACAACTAATGTAGTACTGAAAGTAAATGCAGTAGTTTGTACAGACATAGTAAATATTAGCAAACACGGTTAACTAAGCCTTGCAAGCAGAGCAGAAAAATTCTTAAACACTGTAATGTAGTACTAGGAGTAAATGCAGTAGCTTGTACAGATAAAGCAACTTTTAGCAAACACAGTTAACTCTGCACTGGTAGACAGTGCACAGGAACAGTGTAAACACAGCAATAAATAAAACAGTATGTCTTGCACAAAACCTTCTAAAGACAGAGAGCACACAGGCTGGGGGGAGTAGAAGCTTCCATGTGGACTGCACAGTAGCTAGAAAGGATTTTAAAGATGGCACCACAGGCAGGAAGGGAAAGTTAAAAGAGTCTGGGGGAGGGGTTGGAAAGAAAAGAAAGTGAAAGAAACTGGGGGAGGGATTGGAGAGAGAGTGGAGATGGATGTCACAGTGGCCTAGCTGGTTGGAACCAGTACTGACAGGGACAGGTGAGCAACGTGAAACAGCACTGAATATAACAATCAGAAAGGAAGCAGCTGTGAAAATCAGAGCTGAAGAGGTAAGAAGAGAGCAAGCCAGAGATGTAAATGTTGCAGATGTAAATTTAAAAACAGAAGACAAAAGGTGCAAAAGATGTACAAGGGGTTAAATAACACTTTAGAATGTGGCTGGCAACATTAAACCTACATATACTGGACCTACTGAGATTAAAATAACATTAAACTAAAAGCTATCGGTACTATTGTTAAGTTAAAGCAAGGAATATGGTAGACTGCTGGCACTGTGCTCCTGGTGGCCAAAGTAAGTTACTACATCCAGAAAAACATAACCTGCGTGTATGCTCACCTGCCCTGTAGTAATTCTTTAAATTATAAGGAGTAGTTCACTTTTTAAAAAGCAAATAGTCTTAAAAACACATTCAAAGTGTGGATAAATTGCAGTAGAAGAAACACGTACAGTTGAGCTAGAAAGCTGTGGTTTTTAGTTTGTTTTTGGAGCTGCTTCAGGCAGATAACTTAAGCAGATTTATAACACTTTCACAAGATATTTTGCTGGGTGAGTCTGTTGGGAAGGGGATGATCACAGAATGTTTAACCCATCAGGAGAAGAGTTGAGCTAGAAAGCTGTGGTTTGTAGTTTGTTTTTAGAGCTGCTTCAGGCAGATAACTTAAGCAGATTTATAACACTTTCACAAGGTATTTGTTTGGCGAGTCTGTTGGGCAAAGGATGACCACAGAGTGTTTAACCCGTCGGGAGAAGAGTTGACATAGAAAGCTGTGGTTTTTAGTTTGTTTTTGGAGCTGCTTCAGGCAGGTAACTTAAGCAGATTTATAGCACTTTCTCAAGGTAATTTGCTGGGAAAGTCTGTTGGGCAGGGGATGACCACAGAGTATTTAACCCGTCAGGAGAAGCTTCGAAAGCCAGAGAGCGCACAAGCAGGGGGGGACTACAATGAGCTGCTAGGCATGGGGGGAGTAGAAGTATGTCACTTTGATGGTGGTGAGATTGGTTCTGGGTATGCACTTTAATGCTGGTGTTTGTTGGTCAGTGCTGATACATCCCTGATATATTTGCGATTACATGTGTATTCACCCATAGCAGAATTGGGTTTGTGTTGTGTCAGTCTGCCTGTAGTTTAGACAGTACTTGGTGACATGCCTAGCAGCTCATTGTAGTCCCCTACTGTAATGTAATGTTCCGATATTTCTCAGATGTACTGTTGCTTGGCCCCCATACATGTTGTGCATGTCTGACACATGAGTGGGATGATGTGAAGATGTATGTCAGTGAGTAGTGGGGAGTAATTTGGTTTTGGACTTGGCCTATTCCAGTCAATATCTGGTGCGATAGACAGGAAGGTGTTAGTTACTGCATCAACTGTGTCACCTTATCCACTGCAGTATTTGGGATATGTTCTTGGTTTCATGGTTTTACCCCCCCCCCCCCCCCAGTCAGGCTTGGTCCAGATTTGTTGCAGTAAGGGGTTCTGAGCATACCTCTCAACTGGCCAGACTGTTTCATACTGTCCAGAATTATTGCTCATATGTATGTTCTGTTCCACAGAATCATTATTTTGATTTATCTGGTACATCACTGTGATGATGTGAGGATTTCTGTCTGTAAATGATGATATACATTTTAATTTCAGACCTCACAGCTTTCTGGACAGGTATGCTGATATGAACCCTGTTACTGTAGGAACATTCTACATTTATAACTGCAGCACGTACATTATGTGCCTGTTATTGGACCATTGTCCCTCCATTTTGATAGCCTTTGTCCAGAATTATTACACTAAGAGGTGTGGAGGTATGGTGCTGGGCATGACTCCACTACATGCTATGTGTATATATACACCCATATATATATATATATATATATATATATATATATATAGTGTATTTCTTTTAGATATATATATATATATATATATATATATATATATATATATATATATATATATATATATATATATTCCTTTTTTGATATCTATACATATGTTTATATACTATATATGTATATATTCTATACATATTTGTTTTATATGTATAGCTCCATATATCTGATGTATATACTTTTTAATATTTATCTATCACCATACACATCTATATGTGTATAAACATGACTGATTTCAGAGTGTTTGTTCCCTACTATTCTATACCTCTGCTGAATGATATATTTGGAAAAACAGTATTCATTATTATAGCTCTGATGGTGTAGTAGTAAGTTGCTCTGACTATGGTGTGCAGGGTCCTCGGTTCAACACTTGGCAGGGCTGATTATTTTGTTGCTGGCAGAACAGTGGCTGATGGAGACAGGGTGATTAAGGCTGTTTTAAGCAGTTGTAAGTGGATTTGATTGGGTTTGCACAGAGCTAAGCGACACTTGCATACGGTTAAATGGGAAGCTGCTTAATTTGTGTAGGCATTGCTTAACATCACACAAACATGCTTACTGCCGCTTACTCCCACTTATCCCCACGTTAATTTCTTTAAAAGAAAAGAAAAAAGGATGATAGGAAAGTGGTGAAAAAGGGAGCATGCAGAGGGAAAAAAATGAAAGATAGCTAGGGATGTGCAGGATGGGTGTAGGGAAGGTCCATAGCTGTCCATTTCTGATACAGCAACAGCTGAGCATTTGTACAGAATTTGGAGATGAATTTGTACACTCAAACCCCTGAAAGAGGGATAAGGACAACAGTAATGTGTTGTTAAGCCAGTTAGACCAGATTACATGTGCCCACTGGACACATGTGCAAAATCGACAGCTATGCATGGGGCAATATATTTTGGAGAGAATAGAGTGCCTTTTTTTTTTTTAAGGTGTGAGTGGGATGTTTGGGAAGGACAATAGGTATATTTGGGGAGGTAAGTTGAGTAAGAAGACAGACAAGACAGCAGACAGGGGCAGTATATTATACATGTGGGGGGGGGGGTAAAAACCTTGGATGGGAGGGTGGTTGGGAATCTGATGCCCATGAGCCCCAAAATGAATACAGTGGAACTGAAGTCTCCACTCATGGGCATTCACCACTGCACCTTCACAGTCCTGAAGGTGGCTGTGCTGGGGGATGGGCAGGAGGGGCAGACTGACCATCAAGATGCACCACATGGCCCTCAAGCTGGTGTAGCTGATTTCTGAACTCCTTTCAAAGCTTGCTACACAACAATCCCCAGACCTGATTTCAGGTGACAGTGTCCTGTCCATGCTCGCTCCTGGGGGGGATGGGCCTCATCCCCTGAGGCAGTTTCACCCAAAGGTGGTGCAGGACTAGCAGATGAGGAGGTCCCAGGTTGGGTACCAGATGTGCTGGGGTCCAGTGTCCTGGACAGTTGAGATCCAGTGGGATCACCCTTCCTAGACGTGCTATGGTGTTGCAGTTTTATTACATATGTTGGTAAGTCATGAAAAACACATTCCAGGATTAGTTATAACAGTATGCATAGATATTCCCATTAACCCAAAACAACAGATTTGGAACAGTTGCATAGCAAACAGAACACATGCATATATGGATAAACAGTGGGCATTATAACGGCAGGCAGATTACACTGATAGCAACAGGCCACCAACAATAGTATTTGATCAGGGAATATTAATAGTCAAACATTTAAATATTTGTAGAACAATAGAACACACGTCCAAACAGTAGGTTTGTTGAAAAACATACCCATTGATTTATGTGTTTAGATTATTGGTGCAGATAGGGTGGGGAGAGAGAGATGTCAATTAACAACTGTATAGGCTTCAATTGCTTACAACTTTAATGATCATTGCTCTGCTCATTATTCTACAGGTATTACCTCACATTGCATCAACCTATGGCCTTGGTTTGGGCAGTGGTATGTTTGTACACAGTGTATAATTACAGCCGTCTTACAGCTAAGATATACCTTTTCTTACCTGGCAGACCTGAGAAGGAAATTTGTGTTAAAACTACCTGACAGTTTCTACACATTTTCACATATTCCTGTGTGAAATTATGCATACAGCTTACTACCACTCCCGGGATTTGAACCATGCCTGTTTATGCCAAAAATGCAATAAAGTTTGTGTTTCATCAGAATGAGGTATTGAGAAACTGCTGTCTCTTGTTTGACTGTTTTCTACCTAATACTGTCTAGATTGTACGATCTGACCTTGTAATTCTGACATTCATGCATGGCAGATAGTTCTTAAACTGTGTATTCATACTTTGACATAACCCATTCTGGAAAAACTAGTTGACACAACATTACTATTCAGGTATCGGATCTTGGTGCATGGAACATTTCATATAGTCAGTCTCCTGTTTTACAAATACACAATCTTTGTCAGATGAGCCTTGATTTATTTAATACTTTCAGAGCTATACTTGCTGGGCAAAAACTGTACATATTTCAGTTCATAATACCACATACCAAAGTAAACACAACCAGTCCAGGGTTTTGACTTTTATTAACAGGTACTGACACTTTCATTGCTATACCAATGCACATCACTATTACTCTGCTAATGTCTCATTTATTCAGTGCAAACCTTACCCATTTTTAAATACTGACAGGTGACATTTTACTCCTTTCTATTTGCCCTGAATACTATAAGCTAGATTTGTACTCACCAGTTTCGCAACGCAACCTTAGCAGCCTGCTGGCGTGGGCATCAATGTTCACAGCTCTCTCATATGCAGCTGTACAGGAAATAGAGAAACATTTATGCATACCTATCCATCTCATACTCAGGCTGGACTTTGATACACAATAATTGATACAGATACTTACACACTGTTGGGACATTCCTTGCCCGAGCCTCTTGGATCCACTGGTCCAAGAGATCCCTCTTGCTACACTTCAGGTCAGCATAATGGTGCCAGACCTGCTCACCAGTCTGAGGGATACCTGTAGCACTGTAGTGAGGTCATGTGCAAGATGGTCCCAGGCCTCTGCTTTGTATTGGGA
>NC_056728.1:1689792445-1689854945 GCF_019279795.1 Protopterus annectens
TACACTGAATCCTACACTTAGCAAATATTGCATAACTTCAGCTTCTATTTTTTTTTAACTTCTACTTGACTAATCTTCAGTTCTACATTTCTCCTTTGTGATCTTATTTCTTTATTGTGAAATTTTCCATATCTGGATGCTTTTGCCTGCATTTTTGTTTGAATATCTTTGAGGTTGCCTTTTTATGTTGATTCATTTGGCTTTCTTCTTTGCAAAAATATTGCACCATATCAGATTTCTCTCTTTTCCCATATCCATATTTCTTTTTTATAGCCTTCAAATGCCTCGAAGGTTTGTTCTTTAAATTTCTGAATTTCCACAGTCACTTCTCTTTCCAAATGGCACATGGTTTCTTGGTCTATATAGTGTTTTTCATGGATCTGTTATATTAATGAACACAGATTTTTATTTGAATCTTCTGACAGTTTTTCTGGGGGAAATATTTTTCCTTCCTCTAATTTCTCTCTTATCTTTTCATATATCCTTTGTCTGGAAATTCTGGGCTTTTTGCATAATAGTAACAATACATGATTTACATTGGGGCAATGTAGTAGTTGCCTCATGTACACAGACAACCATCTCCTCCTACCACCCAACACCACAACCTGTGAAAGATGTACTTATCTAGCTAAACTGGAGGTAAAGCTCTCTCCAGCCAAGACTGAACTTGACAGTCAAAAGGGGAAAACTTGCACCACGCTCATCACATAGTCCCACTAAACCTACACCACCAAAATCCACACATAGAAACACAAAAACATTCGCTGAGGCTCTCAATAATAATCTGCTCAAGCAACAGAAACCTCCAAAGCAGAAACGCAAGCAACCTCCACCCCCCCAACACAACCCAAATGACACATAGCCCACAGATTCAGTGTGCCAATAAACCACAGCCCATACGGCAAACCAACGTGCCCAACACACTAGTCATAGGTGACTCTATAGTCAGGTACACTGATGTCCCACTCACCAGGCTAAACAAGGAGAAGATTACTATCAGCTGCCTGTCGGGTGCCAGGATCCGCCACATAACACATGCAATCAGGTCACTCCACAACAAGTACAAATATGACTGTCATTGTCCATGTTGGTGTGAACGACCCGAGACATACCTCCCTAGACTACATGAAAAGAGACAGTGAAGAGCTCTCCAATCTTGTAGCCCAGGCAGGTATGATCCTAGCCCTGAGTGGCATCCTGCTATCGCCCAGAATGATACCGCAGTACAAGGACAAAATGATTGACTTCAACAATTGGCTAAGCTTCTGGTGTCATTCTAAGGGGATCCAGTATCTGTCTGCCTGGGACAACATAGTCGACAGACCACGATGCTTTGCCAGAGATGGGCTGCACCTGTTGCCCCTGGGATTCCAGATACTGGATAAGGGTCTTGCCGCCCCTATAGTGCCTTCTTTAAGCAAGGTTCAAATGACATATTCACCACCGTAACAGGAACAGACAAGCAAAAACTGAGGGTAATGCTATTCAGTGCTAGAAGTCTAAATCTCAAAATGCACTCACTCAAAGCACTCCTTATAATGGAGAACATTGATATCTGTGCAGTGACTGGGACCTGGTTCAAGGCTCTAGAGAGCACCCTTGCATTACCAGGCTATAACTCATGCCACACTTTTTGGCCATCTAACAAGGACCAGAACACCAAAGGTGGAGGTGTGTCCATATTCATTAAGGATATCCACACCTCCAGGCTAGTTGCGCAGCATAATGCATCCAAGGTTATCCAAGTGCAACTAACTCTGGGCAAAACTGCAATCCAAATTGTAGCTTGCTACAGATCCCCCTCCATGCCCCAAGATTCCCACTCCTCTTTTCTTGATATACTGGATAATATTAGGGTTCAACCAAACACCCTAATAATGGGCGATTTCAACTATCCCACCATTAACTGAGAAAACTACTCATGTACCAAACTCCTTTGCTCAATGCTTTCTGGAATTCATAAATTCCAATTCCCTGGATCAACTTATCCACACCCCCACCAGGGGCACCAGTATCATAGACATAGTCATTACCAACATGAGTGACTGGTGTTCCACACCTGAAGTCAACTCCTCGTTGGTCATATCCGACCATAAGCTAATCACCCTAGATGTCCGCATCCCACCCCCATCCACCATTAAGGAAACCATTGTAAAAAATTTCTCCAAAGCCAACTTCATGCTTCTTAAGACAGAAGTGGCGAACTTCATGACATCCATGCAGATGGACAATACATTTACAACTGCTGAATCCTACAAAAATGCAATCTATAAGCACTTACACAAGTGCATGGATCGTGCTATCCCAAACAGAGCCAAAACGCTATCCTCCAAAAAAAGGAAGCCAATCTGGTGTTCCCCTGCCATAAACAAACTCTACAACAGAAGGAAGAAACTGTTGCAAAAGAGAGTAAAATCCCATGAGTGGAGGAGCTCCCTGGTCAGCCTCAGTAAGAACCTGGGATCCCTTATAAGATCCTCCAAAGCTAGCTATGAAAACAAAATTGCCACTGATTCTAATGGCAACCACAAAGCATTCTATAGCTATGTCAAGAATCTCAATGGCAACTCCCAGATCTGCTCTGAGTTACAGCACAACAGCAGGAAAATTACAGAACCAACTGATATTGCCAATATCCTAGCAAATAGGTTCAGTGCTAACTTTACCCCCCTCTCACCCCCTATAGGGCCCATATCTATACAAGAAGAATGCAGAGTCCCTGTAATTACATCTATGCAAGTAAAAGCTCCACTCTCTAAAACTAAAAACACAGCATCCATGGGACCGGACAACATCCCAGGCTGTGTTTTACATGAACTTCAGAACGAACTGGCTCCCCACCTAAGCATCATGTTCAATCATAGTCTCACGTCAGGCTTTGTGCCCACTGAATGGCGCACAGCAACAGTTATCCCACTCCACAAAGGGGGAGCCACCACTGATCCTTGGAACTGTCACCCTATTAGCCTGATGAGCCTCGTCTGCAAGGCTATGGAACTTATCATTATGGAACTCATAAACAAAGACATTGGTAACCTCCAAACTCTGGACCCCACCCAGTTCGGATTTGTAAAAGGCAGATCATGCCTTCTGAACCTGACTGACTTCTTTGAGGCAGTCACCAAAGCTGTAGATGAGGGTAAGGTGTTTCACACAGCCTATCTTGACCTCGCCAAGGCTTTTGACACCATTCCCCCATTCTGGAATAACTAAACTCACTAAACTAGGTATAAATCCCTATGTCACATGACGGGTTGCCAACTGGCTCACTGACAGAACCCACACTCTAAAAGTTGCAGACTCCAAGTCTGATTTCAAACCAGTGACAAGTGGAGTACCACAGAGTTCAGTCCTGGGACCTCTCTTGTTTGGTATCTACTTCTCTGAAGTACAGGCTAACACAGAAGCCCTCTGGCTAACGAAATTCGCAGATGACTGCAAACTAGGAGCTATAGTCGAGTCCCCAAATGATGTGGACATCTACAGAAGGGCCTCACTGAGACAGATGCCTGGTGTCAGAGGCATGGCCTCAAACTCAATGTCAGAAAGTGCATTGTCATCCCCTTTGGTAAAAACTCTGCACTCATGAACTACCACAGTAATGTCAGTCTACTTAATGCAGAATGTGTGATAAGAGACCTTGGGACCCAGGTGGACAGTAGTCTCTCCTTTGATAATCATATTGCCACAGTAGTCAGGAAATCCTTCTATGCGGCGCACCTCATCACAAAAGGGTTCTCATCCAGGAAAAAAGAGGTCATTGTTCCCCTCTACTCGGCACTCATTAGACCCATTATAGAGTACAATGCCCCTTTTGGAATGTACCTCACAAGACATCTGCAACAGCTGGAAAGGCCACAGAAGTACCTCACAAAGAGGATTACTGGTCTCAAACACATGCCCTACACTGACCATCTCAAAAAACTCCAGCTTTACTCTGTAGCATATCGCCTACTCTGAGGAGATCTCTGCCTAACATATAAAGCTATGTTAAACCCTGAGCTGTTGGAGATGCTACACCTAAAGAAATCCCAATCCCTCAGAGCTACATGCTCTAGGGACCTAAACCTTGCCACCACAATAAACAGGACATGCTTGAGGGATAGATTCCTGTCCCAGAGACTTCCTATACTCTGGAACAAGCTACCCATCTATGTCAAGCAAAGTTCCTCATTAGCGCTCTTCAAGAAAAATCTTGATGAGTGGATGGGAAACAGGAAATACACCCCCGGCATCACTTATGTGGCTCTGCTCAACAGGGGCACAGGAAATTATCTTTCTTGGGTGGCGTAAGCCAGGGAACTTTGTTGGCTAGGCTTACTTAGGCCCTTGGGCCAATAACCTAGTACCTACCTATGAACCTATGAACCTATTTATTATCCTCAAATAATCCAATCTATAGTCTGTATGGCTCCTTTTTGGCATATCAGTTTTTGCGATTTTTGTGGACTGCTACTTCCTTCTACAAAAGGGAAGCCATCCTCCACCTTGGTCTGGCCTAACACCATTTCCATGTCTGGAGGATTTGACACTGTCATTTTTTCCAGTTCTTGTACCAATGCACCTACCAGGCTTGGGCACCTTTTTATCCTGGGACTTGTGCACCCAGCTATCATCTTTATTTTTTAACCTTGCTTTGTCCATGTTATATGCTATATGAAATACACTGTGTATATATCAGTGTCATCTTGGTGAGATTTTGTGAAAAACAGGGTCTAGCTCATAAAGGTACACACCAAGACTTCAGGATGAATTCAGTTCCAGTAATACTTCTCTCATGGGTTCAACCATTCATAGATGTTTACTAGGCTAATGACCACAAGGGGGTTTTAAAGCCTAGGCATGCTTTCCAAATCCCTGACAAGTTCTGATACCCTTGATAAGTGTAAGCATGGGCCTGGGAGATGAACCATTTACAGTTACCTGTGTCCATTAGAGACATAGGTACCAAACCAGTGATGAATTTCTGGTTTCCCATCCAATTGTACATGTTGCAGTTGAATTGGGTTAGGAAGGAACTCTGCTTCATATGGAGGGGAGCCTGTTCCATAGATGGGGTAGTGTCTGGGATACATACCTATCTCTCCAGCAGGTCCTATTTATATCACGCGCAGTATTTAAGTCTTTAGAATGGGCAGTTCTGGTGCTGTTTGTTTTGTGGATATGCAGGAGGTCCATTAGAGTGGGGTCTGACAGTCTCCTATATGCCAGGCATAGCTCTCCCCTCAAAAGCCTGTAGGAGACAGAATACAGGAATAGGCCCTTGAGGCAGTTTGCATTATACTTATGCCCTGTATTCTTTTACTGAGGAACCTCTGTGGACATTGCAGTTGTTGGATATGCCTGGTTAGGTACATACCAAAGTGGGCATTGTACTCAATGATAGGTCTGATGAATGCTGAATACAGTGAAACACTGACTTCCTTGGACTTAGATGCCATGCCTTCATCTATAACTTGTGAGAAATAGAATGATTTCCTCACCACAATAGACACAAGATGGTCAAAGGCTAGATTACTATCTATGCTTGTCCCTAAGTCCCTGACTACTGGGTCAACTGTAAGGGGTGTGTTGTCAATATGATAGTTCTCAGGGATGGATGACTTCCCAAAGGATACTATTATGCATTTCTTGGCATTTAGTTTTAGTCCATAGCTGACAAAAGTAGTTTGTCTGTGTCAGCCCTCCTGGAGAGCATTTGTGTCAGTGTGAGATTCAATGACAGGTCCTAATTTACAGTCATCTACAAATTTAGTCAGCCAGCGACCACTGACATTGGCTTTTACTTCTGAGAAGTAAATGCCAAAAAGGAGTGGTCTAAGGGCTGATTCCAGAGGGACTCCACTTGTGACTGGCCTTTTTGAAGAGGAGGACTCCCCAGTTCTAACTTCCTCAGTCCTGTCTTGGAGCCTCACCGGCTGACATACAGGTTTGTACCTAACCTCTTGAGTTTATCAACAATGCCCAAGAGGGGTACTATGTCAAATGCCTTGGCCAGATCAAATTAGGCAGTGTGAACGATATTGCCCTCATCCATTGCTTTAGTGACCTTCTCAAAGAAGTCCAACAGGTTGAGTAGGCATGAATTGCCCTTGATGAAACCAAACTGGGTTGGGTCAGTGTCTGGAGGTTTACTGCATTTCTATTGATCATCTGCATGATAATTCTGTCCATGGCTTTAGATATAAGACAAGAGATACTTATGGGTTTGTAGTTGACAGGGCCTGTAGATGGCCCACTTTTGTGCAGAGGGATGACTGTTGCCTTTCTCTATTCATGAGGCATGAAGCCTGTTTGGAGGCTACAGCTAAATATTAATTCCAGAAGCCCATCTAGGCCATGTTTCATGCTATTTATAAGGCATTTTGGCATACTGTCTGGGCCCATTGATGCAGTGTTCTTGGTCTTAGAGAAAGCATTAAGGACCTTTTCCATAGTGATAGTAGGGGGAGTTATATTTGATGATATTTCCTGAGAATAGTTTGAGGGGGAGAGAGGGGTAAAGTTGGAGCTAAATTTATCAGCCAGGAGGTTTGCTATATCTTCTGATTCAGTGTAGGTGGCTCCATTTACAACGAGCTCTGCACACTTGTGCATTGCCTTTGAGGTTGCGGACATAGCTAAAGAATCATTTGTGGTTGTCCTCGACCTGGGATGTAAACTTACCTCAAATTTGGTTTTGGTAGACTTTATTTATCCTCTGAGCTATTTGTTTAGTTTGATGATAGTGCTTTTATCCTGCTGGGTGCTGCACCTCCTTATTTTTGCCATGATTTTCTTCCTACTGTTATACAGCCTATTGATTTTTTTCTGATTCAACCAGGGTGGCTTGTTTTTTGAGTTAGTTCTGTACTTCTTTCTGGTGGGATCAGTTGCCCCTGTGCAACTATTAACATGCTTATACAGGATTTCTGTGAACAGTTCTGCATAGGCAGCAGTGTTCTCAGGGTTTATGAGGGCTTGAAATTTTGCTAGATTTTTACTTAATAGCAGGAGGTTAGCCTTGGAATAGTTACTGAATACTCCAGGTTTAGCTGGGGGTCCAGGCTTTATTTTTACTTCAAAAAAGACCATTTAGTGATTTAATAATCTCTCCATTCTCCTTTTGCTGATTTTATCATCTCTCCATTCTGATGCCTCTGTCTGCTTCTTGTGGTAAGACCTTACCTGTGGCCTATGAAGTTAATGTGCAATTCTTTAGATTGTGAACTTACATAGGCAGATGTTCAAATTCAGCAAAGGACATAATGTGAGTAGAATGACATGTAACAGTAACACATGTAACATTGCAATACGACCTCTATAACCTTTCCAGGTCTAACATAGGCCTTTCAACAAATTGATAAGTTCATGACGTTCAAATAGCTGTTCTATGATACTTGAAGTGAAAGTTCCCCTGCAGTCCATGCAGTTAATACTGTCTTCTACAGTATGTGCAATTAGATAGGCATTGGTTCAAATCTGGGAAAGTGCATATGCAAAACAAGATTGACAAATAGGAGTGGCTTATCCAAGAAACAGTGGTATGGCTATCTTACACCTTCATAAACAGTAACATGACTAGATAATTTTCACCCTTGAGAAGAATTTGTAGTGGATGAATGTTGTGAGTATACTTGTGTTATGATACATTCTTGTATTTTTGTGGTAGGTATTTGATGTTATTAGAGTCATTGCTCTACTTACTTATGAACATGCCCAGTGTAATGATGTAGCAAATAAACCATTAAGTAATCAATATGATGTGTTAGTTGTCATTTCTTCTTTGTTAAAACTTAAGAGAATTAGCCTCTGGAATTGTGACTTGGCCAATGTCCTTGCAATGGAGTTATTGACCTATACATTAAAGATAACATATATTACAGCTGGTGTATGAAAATGTAAATTTGCAGCAGCTTACTTAATAATACATTTTATGTTTCATCTTGTTCTGAATAATGTTAGTATATGAGCACAGGTATTACTAATGTGTGTAACAAGGCTCACTTCAGGGCAAAATGTGAGGTACAACATGATGCTATACTGCATTCACAGGTGCAGTTTAATACACTTTTGCATTTCAAAGTGTATATTGTGGCAGTTGTAGCAGGAAAAACACATAATATTTTGTTTACACTCATACAAATGCACCATAATCAAGTATTTCTAAAAATGACAGGTGACACTTTTCCCTGCAGTTGATTGCATTATATAAAATTGCTGGCATTTAAGCTGTTTTGGGCAATGTCTCCTATAGCTAACTGTCTATTTGCAGTCTTTCTATCACACATACAGTACATACATCATATGTATAGTGATATACTGATATTCCTGCACACACAATCCATTTGTCAAAGGAGCGATTACACGCGTTTTACCTTAATTTATGAGTATGTTATTATATGGCACATGACCAAAGCCCTCATTTTGCAAATACATGCATCTCACATCTGTTATAGTTAGACAATTATAAATATGGATAGCAAATTACTCTCTTAATATGCTGGTCAAAGTGACAGTTCTTTATATTATCATTTCCTTAAATGCATCACGTAAATACATCACATGTATGAATAGTCACACTTTCTACCATTTGTGACATACAGACTGCTGTGACAATTGATTGTATCCAGAATTACTTCAGTCACTGGAATGATGTTACAGGTGTGCATGATAATTCTCAATATGTTCCTAATTTTACATGTGTGTACATTGCAATTACAGCTACATTATTGTTTCTTTCATAAATATAAGGCAAGGAAAAGGTTACAATTCTTTCACCTGTATGTGTGTTCAAATGTTAACTTCTATGTAAATTCATGACTGTGCACTATCTGCATTATATGCAATGTCTCCTAGTATATCTGTATCCTTGGCAACTATTATCTCACTTTTCAACTTTACCCATTATTTATGAAATTCACTCACCTTATAACACCATAGCTGTGTTCCTATTATATGCTTTGGTCAAGATTTCAATTTTTTAAATCATGTAGATCTGCCTCTGATTGGCCATGAACACTTTTATAGGATAAGTTATTATAATCAATGATGTTTGTACAATAACCTATTGATGTATAACTAAACTTTCCTTTTTAACTGCCACCCACCTGTCATATGTACTTCAGGTTGCCTTTACCTTTTATTGTGCCATCCACATGTGCTCACTTATTGAGGTTAAGCTTATTTACATCCTGCTGTTTGTACTGTAAGCTCAAGCCTATCTGCACCTCACTGTAACTGCTAGCAGGTGTTCTGTCCATAAACAGGTACTGCTCAATGTGTAGGGGTCACTTTGTAGCTTGCATGCTTGATGTCCACTGCTGCTTGTTGCTATAATATAAATGAACCTTTAGGCTTAGCACAACATGTACTTGCTTGTTAATGAATCTTCCAGAGAATTTTTGCAGTGAAGTTAAGCACAGTAATGGCATTTATCTGACTGAGGATAAAGAAATGATATATGGATCTCAGATGACTGAAAATGTTTAGAAAGGATATACATCTGAGGCAATGCCACAGCTACACGACCAAGTATATTGCAAGCATTTTTTATGAGAGCTTAACAGTGTTTATTTTTTTAGAAATGTACCTAAGGTTGTGTGTTATTTCAACATTTGCCATTAATAACACAGATAAGGAATATTCCAGCTGTGTTTAGAATTCATTAAGAAATTTTCTATTTAAATTGTCTGTTGCAATCTTTGTAAATTTTAATAGCATGTATAATGACACAGTAATAATCCTAAAAGAAGGAAGATAGCTAGCCATGACTTAACTGCAAAGTTACTGATTAAAGTGCTCAACACAACGTTGAAATTACTTTTTTGATAGAAAAGTTGTAAAGTACTGTTAATTATCCAGCAATCAGGAAAATAAAGAACTCATTAACCTTTGCTCAGACTGGATATTCTTTTAACTATTTAATTCTTAGTCTGTTGCATAGGCCATTGTTTTAATCAAATGCATCATGTACTTATTTATTTTTATATATTTTATGGTTTTATTTTACTTTTGTAAGCTTCAACATATAATAGGCATTTTTAAACAGACATTCAGTAATACACATGAACAGATGTTAAATAACATTAACAATTTTACATACATTTCCTAATTACTTTCATATGACATTAATGAAACTATTGCAGTATAAAGTATATTTATACATTTAGTAGATGTTGACAAATGAGCATTTGAAGAGGTGTATTAGTGGGTTTATCAAACTGATAACAAGTCTTGTGATTTGTGATTAGAAATTCAAAGAAATGGAAGTAAGGGAAGGAACTTGGTGGGGCAGAAAATGTTAATATTGTAGTCAAAAGGTTCTATAAAGCTATAGTAAGGTTTAAATTAAAAGTATAGGGGTGGGGTGCAAGCATTGTCTCAAAACTGTATATATCACTGGGAGATGCTAACAAAACAGTTATGGTGAAGGCCAGTATTTTTGAGTTAAACATATTTAAACATGTTAATTAAAAAGGAGGATTTTTAACACTGAGTTGTATTTTCTCTGAAACTGTACTTTACTGGCAGTGTAGATTAAAGTAATATTTGACATAATGTGAGAAATATACAGGGATGTACTAATGCAGTGTACTGTCCTAATGATTTTCCACCTATAACAAGTGAGATTCATAAACTACAGGGATATTTTAATCATATTCACCCTACAAAGCACAGTTATTAGACCCATTTTGTGTTTATTATTACAGTTCTATGCACTTTAATGTTGTAATAATAATTTTCATAGAATTCATTTATTTATGTATTTCAATGGTGTTTTATTGCATACTCAGTTTCTTACTTTGCTGTTAGTCCTGTTTGCTGTGAATATTTGTGAAAGCGCAAGGACAGAATCTGTTACATTTGTTGTGTTTCATGATGCTTTCAACATGTAGCTCCCACATAAGCCTAACTTCCATTTGTGTGCATAATCATTAGATATCTTCAGTGGATAAAAGAATATTACAAGCACACAGATCATACAGAGTATTGTGTGTATTACTTAATAGTAATGTGGCTTTGCAACAAATATCACTGGACAGATTTCATTTATCCATAAAGGGCATATGCTTACTAAGTATCACTGGCAATCAAAGACATAGGATAAAACAATAATAATTTAAATAATAACAATAACAGTAATAATAGTAGTTAACATATGCAATAGATTGTGAAATATTACATTTGGAAATAAAGAATTAACTTGATTTCTTTTCTGATTTTTACTTTCATAACAGACGAACTGTTCAAAATCATCATTAAAACAGTAAATACGGCTTCATTAGAAGAATCAGGTATGCCTTAAATACTGCATTATTTTCATATTTTTTCTATCTATCTATCTATCTATCTATCTATCTATCTATCTATCTATCTATCTATCTACCTACCTACCTATCTCTCTATTAATCTCATGAGGCTATGTATAATGTTAAGTAATTTCTCACCAGGGCTATATGAAAAAGAAGAGAAGCACAAGTGCTTTTAATGAGCTGTGCAAAACATGTTTCATACAATTCAATTTGCATATTAAAACATCATAATGTAAAGCAGAATTGTAAATGAAACATTCCCCAACCATAGGTTGTACAAAGCTGAATGTGAATAGATAAATAAATAGATAGACAGACAGATGTATCTGAGTACGTTTGCAAATGCTGACAATCAACACAGTCAATATTCAGTATATCAAACCTGTCCCACTGAAACTCATCTCAGCAAAATTCTTGGAATGGTTTTAATATGCGGTCTGCAGAATGGTAAATAGCTGTCTTAGAGGTAGTCAACCAAACTGTGTAGATTAGTCACGCATCAATCAAAGAACACTTGACATTCTGAATTAAATGACCCTCACACAAAGAAAGACAAACACATAAACAAACACATGCACACACACACACACACACACACACACACACACACACACACACACACACACACACACACACACACACACACACACACACACACACACGCACACATGCATCTATCTATATAGAACTACATATACGTATACACATGCATCCACATTTGAATGGTGTTCCATTTGCAATATCATGATATATATATAAGATCCAGCCAAGTTAGTGTCTTTACTGTGTAATAACTTAAACTTCTTGTAGTAGAGGCCCATGGCATGTATGTAAATGACCCCTTGAGAGATTATCAATCTTACAGTTACATAGCTGCTGAATGCTCATGACTTTTTCCCTTTTTAAAGTCTTTACTGGTGCACTCAGGTCAATAAAGCCAATCCTTACTAGGTGTTGATATACCATGTTTTAGCCTTCTTCTGAGTTCATCAGTATCACATAGGTAGGTTGTCTGGCCATACTTTGTAACCTTTGAACTTAAAGCTGGGAGGCACCCATACAAATCATTTCACCATTGTGGCATTCTATATTCATAGAAGTGCATGTGTTTCCCAACTGCCATTTCTATTGAATGGTAAACATTAAACAATAAAGCTATGTAATGAATGCAGCAGCAGTATAGACATCACCTCAGCTGGGATTGTTACTAAGATCTGGCTGACTCACATTTCATGTCTGTTCATACCACTGTTTTCCTTTCTTCATCTGTAATAACATTTCAAATGCTAAAATAAACATCACTTTTTAGGGATAAAGAAACAATGGTTTTAGTTTTCATGGTATAAAAGTAAATATATATGATTTTCACTTGTGAGAAAAAAAATGTGCATGTCAGTTATGAGCTTATTCTAAAGACATCTATGTTATGGAGACTGATGGGAGCACCCATCCTCAGATAGGGTCATGAACTTGGACACACCCTTGTAGATGATCTCTGTTGGTGGCTGGAGACACATAGGGGTATTGCCTTGGGGAGGGCTGTGGTTAAGTCACATGTGGAAGCATGGATGATACATCAGTATACCAATTGTGTGGTATTCCATGGGATGGGACAGGTGCACACAGGAAAATGGCTCTTTTTTCGAAATGACTCTTCAGCAGCAGTATGTCCCAAAATGCCTTGATCTTCTCAATAGCCCTGAACATGAGTTGGGCCTGGAATTAGTCTGCAGAAGGCTAATCAGGTTTGGTAGACCTGGTGAATGATGATAGGTCCTGTGTAGCTGATGATCAGCAGTGGGACCTAAACATCTAACTAAAAACAGAGATGGAGTTTGCAAAAGAGTTGGTCAGTAGAAGCTGAGTGCTGGGAAAAAAATGAGTTGTTGAGTTCTTATTCATGACTAAATTTTCATACAAAGATGGTAATACTATTAGCCAGAAGTTAGGTACTGCCTCTGGGCCTGGGGTTTTCCAATTAGAGGCCTTTCTTAACTTTGTTTTAATCTCTCTGGCTGTTACTTCATCCCATTTCATATCCTGTACATTTGAACATCTTATTCTTTTGTTTACTTCTTCTATTCATTTAGCATCTTTGTTATGTTCCACAGGATCTTCGTGAATATTTCTCCAAAATATATCTTTCTTTTTTGATGGTCATTCAATTCCTTTTACCTTGTTTCCCAATTCTCTATATAACTTTTTTGTGTCATCAATAAATTACATATTTTGTACTTTTCCTATGTATTTATCTGCATATCTTATAAGTTTTTCTGCCTTTGCTGATATTTTAGTTTATTATTTGCGATGGTACATGATAAATCCTGATCCATTATAATACTGTGCATTCCTTTTATCACATCTATCTTTCTGAGTATTTTTGTTGATTTGTTCTCTCTTCTATACTCTTCTAACAGTGACATATCTTCTCTTAATTGCTTTATAGTTTTTTCTATTTGATACTTCCACAATTTCTCCCCATCCTTTCCCTTACTACCCTGTGTTCTTGTGGTAGGACCTGATCTGCTATTAATTTGGCTGCACAGTAATGTATCCTATTAACTTCTGCGATATTGCATGAATCTCTATGAAAAGTCTGAATTACTGTGTTCATTTGTTTTATCAAACTTCTAACTTTTTGGGTTTTATTGACCTTCTGTATTCTATTTCCTTTATCGATCATTCTTAATATGTCTGTCCATCTCTATTAAATCAAGGAATTCTTGTCTTAGATTGTTTTCTTCTAAACTGTGGGCACATTCTTTGTTCACCATTTCCTGTGGGCATTCTATAGAAAGTTTCAGAGCATCTTCCTGTGCTATGCTCTCTTCAGTTTCACCCTGTGTCATCTGATGCTGTTTCATATGGGAGCTCACTGGCTTATCACTCCACGATATTGACTATGTCAGAGTTGCCACAGTTTCCTGTCCTTTCCCTTGATGAATAGTTCCAGCTGAAGGTTTGTTCTGGTTTCCTATGGGAAACTCCAAAGTATCTTCATATGTCAACAGGTTAGATGCTTCCTGCTTCATTGGTTTCTCCTTAATTTGTGTTTCCAATGCTCTGTCCTGTTGTGTTGTTATCTGAGTTAAATTTTGACACTAAATCTTTCACTTTGCAGGTAATCCATAACCTCAGTTTCTATTTCTTTAACTTCTCCATCACTAATCCTCTTTTCTACTTTTCATCTTTGTTTTATTATTTTTTGTACTCTTAAATTTTCCATATCTAGATGTCTTTGCCTGTATTTCTCTTTATATATCTTTTTGCATTGGTTAGTTTTGCTTTCTCCTTTGCACAAATATTGCACCATATTAAATTTCTTTTTTTTCCCATTGTTCATATTTCTTCTTCAGACGTCTTCTGCTCCTCTTGTTTCTCCTTACTCTGGGGACTAGTTGTCCCATCATGCTTTGATAAAACCTGTGTTAGACTTTCTTCACTGAATCCTTCACTTCACAAATATTGTATAACTTCAGCTTCTATTTTTTTTAACTTCTACTTGACTAATCTTCTGTTCTACATTCCCTCTTTGTGATCTTATTTTTTCATTATGAAATTTTCCATAGCTGGATACCTTTGCCTCAATTTCTCTTTGAATATCTTTGAGGCTGCTTTTTTATGTTGATTAATTTGGCTTTCTCCTTTGCATAAATATTGCACCATATCAGATCTCTCTTTCTTTCCACATGTCCATATTTCTTTTTATACCCTTCAAACACCTCTAAATTTTGTTCTTTAAAATTTTGCATTTCCTCAATCAGTTCTCTTTCCTAATGGTACAAGGTTTCTTGATCTATATAGTGTTTTTCATGGATCTGTTGTGTTAATGAACGCAGATTTTTATTTGAAGTCTCTGACTGTTTTTTTCTGGTATAAATATTTTTTCTTTCCTCTAATTTCTCTCTTATCTTTTCATATATCCTTTGTCTGGAAATTCTGGGCTTATCTCATAATAGTAACAGTACATAATTTCCTTCTAATCCACTCTATAGCCTGTATGGCTCTTTTTTGGTATATCACATTTTGTGATTTTTGTGGACTGCTACTTTCTTCTACAGAAAGGAGGCCATCCTCCACCTGGGCCTGGCCTAGCACAATTTCCATGCCTTGTGGATTCCACACTGTCATTTTTTCCAGTTCTGTTACCAGTGCACCTACCAGGATTGGGCTATTTTTTATCCTGGGACTTGTGCACCCAGCTATCATCTTTATTTTTTAACCTACTTTTTTCCATGATATATGCTATAAAAATACAGTCTGTGTATATATCAGTGTCATCTTGGTGAGATTTTGTGAAACACAGGGTCTACCTCATGAAGGTACTCATCAAGACTTCAGGATGAATTAATTTCCAGTAATACTTCTCTCCTAGGTTCATATGTGTTTAGTGGGCTATTGACCACAAGGGCCTTTTAAAGCCTAGGCATTCATTCCAAATCTCTGACAAGTTCTGATACCGTTGATAAGTGTAAGCATGAGCCTAGAAGATGAACAATTTACAGGTTAGCTGTGTCCATTGGAGACACAGGTATCAAACCAGTGATGAATTTTTGGTTTCCCATCCAGTTGTGCAAGTTGCACTAGAATTGGGTTAGGGAATAACTCTGCTTCATGTGGATGGAGACCCTGTTCCTATCTCACCAACAGGTCCTATTTGTATGATGGGCAATATTTAAATTTTTAAATGGGTACTTCTAGTACTGTTTGTTTTGTGGATATGCAGGAGGTCCATTAGAGTGGGTTGTGACTGTGTCCTGTATGCCAAGCATAGCTCTCCCCTCAAAAGCTTGTAGGAGACAGAATACAGGGATAGGGCCTTGAGGCAGTCTGCAGCAGACATTTTATTTATAACCTGTATTCATTTAGTGAGGAACCTTTGTGAACATTCCAATTGTTGGATAATCCCGGTTAGGTACATACCAAAGAGGGCATTGTATTCAGTGATGGGTCTGATGAATGTCGCATACAGTGGAAAAATGACTTCCTTGGACTTAGATTCCATGCCTTTGTTTATACGTTGCACAAAATAGAATGATTTCCTAACCACTATAGACGCATGATTGTCAAAGACTAGATTACTATCTATGCTAGTCCCTAAGTCCATGACTACTGGGTCAACTCTAAGATGTGTGTTGTCAATATCATAGTTACCTGGGATGGATACTTCCCAAAGGATATTATTATGCATTTCTTGGCATTTAGTTTTCGTCCATGGCTCTAACAACAGTAGTTGGTCTGTGTCAGCCCTCTTGGAGTACATTTGTGTCAGTGGGAGATTCAGTGACAGCTCCTAATTTACAATCCTCTGCAAATTTAGTCAGCCAGAGACCACTGACATTGGCCTTGACTTCTGAGAAGTAAATGCCAAAAAGGAATGGTCTAATGGACTGATACCCAAGGGATTCCACTTGCGACTGGTCTCATTTTAGAGATGGACTCCCCAATTCTAACTTCCTGCATCCTGTTTTTGAACCAGTTGATTATTCAGTAGGTGATGTACAGGTTTGTACCTTACCTCCTGAGTTTGTAAACAATGCCCAAGAGGGATACTGTGTCAAATGCTTTGGACAGGTCAAGGTAGGAAGTGTGAACAATTTTGCCCTCATTCATTGCTTTGGTGACTGTCTCAAAGATGTCCACCAGACTGAGTAGGCATGAGCTGCCCTTGATGAAACCAAACTGGGTTGGGTCCAGTGTCTGGAGGTTTACTGTATCTCGATTGATTATCTCCATGATAATTCTCTCCATGGTGTTAGATATAAGACCAGTGAGACTTATGGGTCTGTAGTTTCCAGGTTCTGTAGATGACCCACCATTGTGCAGAGGGATGACTGTTGCCTTTCTCTGTTCATGAGGCATGAAGCCTGTTTGGAAGCTGCAGTTAAATATAAATCCAAGAGGCCCTGATAGGCCATGTTTCATGCTATTTAGAAGGCTTTCTGGCATATTGTCTTGGCCTATTGATGCAGTGCTCTTGCTCTGAGAGAGAGAGCACTAAAGACCTTTTCCATAGTGATAGTAGAGGGAGTTATATTTGATGATATTTCCTGAGGGAAGGCTGAGGGGGAGAGACAGTAAAGTTGTTGCTGAATTTATCAGCCAAGAGGTTTGCTATATCTTCTGGTGCAGTGTAGGTAGCTCCATTTACAATGAGCTCTGCACACTTGTGCATTGCCTTTGAGGTTGTGGGCATAGCTAAAGAATACTTTCTAGATGACCTTGGCCTTGGAGGCCAAACCTACTTCAGATTTGGCTTTGGTATACTTTATTTGATTTCTGAGTTTTTTGTTTAGTTTGATGAGGGTGCTTTTATCCTGCTGGATGCATCTTCTAATTTTTGCCATGATTTTCTTCCTCTTTTTGAGTTAGTTCTGTACTTCTTCCTGGTGGGTTCAGTTTCGCCTATGCAACCATTAACATGCTTATACAGGGTATCTGTGAACCCAGTGTTCTCATGGTTTATGGGGGCTTGAAATTTTGCCAGCTTCTCACTTAACAGCAGCAGGTTAGTCTTAGAGTTCTCACACCTAGGGCCAATTTTAGAGTGTCCAATACTTTTACTTCGAAGGAGGCCATTTAGTGATTTTATCATCTCTCCATTCTTCTTTTGCTGATTTTATCATTTCTCCATTCGGATGTCTCTGTCTGCTTCTTGTGGTAAGACTGTACCTGTGGCACATGAAGTGAATGTACAGTTTTCTAGACTGTGAACTTACATAGGCAGGTGTTCAAATTCAGCAAAGGATACCATAATGTGAGAAGAATGACAAGAAACAGTAACACATGTAACATTGCAACAAGATATAGCCTTTCAGGGTTCAATATTGACCTTTAAACACATTGATGAGTTCATGATGTTCAAGTAGCTGTTCTGTGACCCTTCAGGTGAAAGTTCCCCTGCAGTGCATGCAGTTAATACTGTCTTCTACAGTATGTGCAATTAGACAGGCATTGGTTGAAATCTGGGAATGTGCATTTGTAAAATAAGATTGACAGATAGGAGTGGCTTATCCAAGAAACAGTGATATGGCTATCTTACACCTTCGTAAACAGTAACATGACTAGATCATTTTCATCCTTGAGAAGAATTTGTAGTGGATGCATGTTGTGAGTATACCTGTGTTACGATACTTTCTTGTCTTTTTGTGGTAGGTACCTGATGTTGTTAGAGTAATTACTGTACTTACTTATGAGCATGCCCAGTGTAATGATGTAGCAAAGAAACCATTAAGTAATCAATATTATGTATTAGTTGTCATTTTTTACTTCTTTGTTAAAATGTAAGAGAATTAGCCACTGGAACTGTAGCTCTGCCAATGTCGTTGCAATGGAGTTATTGAACTATACATGGAAGATAACATATATTACAGCTGGTGTATGAAAATGTAAATGTTCCACACCTTACTTAATAATACATTTTATGCTTTACCTTGTTCTGATTAATGTTAGTGTATGAGCACAGGTATTACTAATGTGTTTAACAAGGCTCACTTCAGGGCAAAATGTGAGGTACAACATGATGCTATACTGCATTCACAGGTGCAGTTTAATACACTTTTGCATTTCTAAAATGACAGGTGATACTTTTCCCTTTAGTTGATGTCATTATAAAATACTGCTAGCAGTTAAGCTGTTTTGGGCTATGTCTTCTACAGCTATTTGCAGTCTTTCTATCACACATACAGTACATATATCATATGCATAGTGATATACTGACATTCCTACACACACAATCTAGTTGTTAAAGGAGTGATTACACGAGTTTGACCTTGATTTATGTGCATGTTATTATATGGCACATGACCAAAGCCCTCATTTTGCAAGCACTACATCTCATATCTGTTATAGTTAGACAATTATAAATATGGATAGTGGCACACTACTCTGTTGCTATGCTGGTCAAAGTGACAGTTCTTTATATTATCATTTCCTTCTCAACTGCATTACGTAAATACATCACATGTATGAATAGTCACACTTTCTACCATTTGTGACATACAGACTGCTGTGACAACTGATTGTATCCAGAATTACTTCAGTCACTGGAATGATGTTACAGGTGTGCATGATAATTCTCAATATGTTCCCAATTTTACATGTGTGTACATTGCAATTACAGATACATTATTGTTTCTTTCATACATATAAGGCAAGGAAAAGGTTACAATTCTTTCACCTGTATGTGTGTTCAAATATCAATTAACTTCTATGTAAATTCATGACTGCGCACTATCTATAGTATATGCAATGTCCCCTAGTGTATCTGTTTCCGTGGCAACTATTATCTCACTTCTCAACTTTACCCATTATTTATGAAATTAACTCACCTCCTTTGGTCAAGATTTCAATTTTTTAAATCATGTAGATCTGCCTCTGAGTGGCCATGAACACTTTTATAGGATAAGTTATTATAATCAATGATGTTTGTACAATAACCTGTTGATGTATAACCAAACTTGCCTTTTTAACCTCCACCCTCCTCTTAATTTATGTATTTCAGGTTGGCCCTTGCGTTTTATTGTGTCATCCACATGTGCTCACTTACTGAGGTTAAGCTTATTTACATCCTGTTGTTTGTACTGTAAGCCCAAGCCTATCTGCACCTCAGTGTAACTGCTAGCAGGTGTTCTGTCCATGAACAGGTACTGCTCAATGTGTTGGGGTCACTTTGCAGCTTGCATGTTTGATGAGCACTGCTGCTTGTCGCTATAACATAAATGAACCTTTAGGCTTAGCACAACATGTACAAGCCTGTTAATGAATCTTCCAGGCAATTTATGCAGTGCAGTTAAGCACAGTAATAGCATTCATCTGACTGAGGAGAAAGAAATGAAATAAAGATCTCAGATGACTGAAAATGTTTAGAAATGATACACATCTGAGGCAATGCCACAGCTATATGACCAAATATATTGCAAGCATTTTTTATGAGAGCTTAACAGTGTTTATTTTTTTAGAGATGCACCTAAAGTCATGTGTTATTTCAACATTTGTCATTAATGACACAGATAAGGAATATTCCAACTGTGTTTATTTTCTATTTAAATTGGCTGTTGCAATCTTTGTAAGTTTTAATACCATGTATAATGATGCAGTAATAATCCTAAGAGAAGGAAGATAGCTAGCCATGACGTAGCTGCAAAGTTACTGATTAAAGTGTTCAACACAACATTGAAAGTACTTCTTTTTGGAAAAGTTGTAAAGTACTGTTAATTATCCGGCAATCAAGAAAAGAACAAACTCAATAATCTTTTCTCAGACTGTATATTCTTTTGACTATTTAATTCTCATTCTGTTGCACAGGCCATCGTTTTAATCAAATGCATCATGCATTTATTTATTTGTATATATTTTATGGTTTTATTTTACTTTTGTAAGCTTCAATATATAATAGACATTTTAAACAGACATTCAGTAATACACATGGACAGATATTAAATAACATTAACAATTTTACATACATTTGCTAATTAGATTACTTCCATATTACATCAATGAAACTATTACAGTACAAAAGATATGTATACATTTATTAGATGTTTACAACTGAGCATTTGACGAAGTGTATTAGTGGGTTTGTCAAACTGATAACAGATCTTGTGATTTGTGTTTAGAAATACAAAGGGACTCGGTAGGGCAGAAAATGTTAATATTGTAGTCAAAAGGTTCTATATGGCTATTGTGAGGTTAAAATTAGAGGTATATGGGTGGGGTTGCATACATTATCTCAAAACTATATATGCAGCTTAGAGATGCTAGCAAAACAGTTATGGTGAAGACTAGTATTTTTGAGTTAAACCTATTTAAACATGTTAATTATAAAAGGAGTGTTTTAACACTGGATTGTGTTTTGACTGAGACTGTACTTCACTAATAGTGTACATTAAAACTCATTACAGCTTTTATCTTGAAACATACATGATAGCAAACAAAATTGTATTGATATATGACCTCTGTCAATGGGTATTTGTTAAAAATGTAAGGTGATAACTTTCAATAGTTAAAGGTACACACTCAAAAGAGCTCTACTGGAGGGAATAATATTTGACATAATGTGAGAAATATACCAGGATGTACTAAAACAGTGTACTGTACCAGTGATTTTCCACGTGTAACAAGTGAGATTGATAAACAACAAGGATATTTAATCATATTCACATTTTTAAAGCACAGTTATTGGAACAATTTTTTCTTTAGTTATTACAGTTCTATGCACTATAATGTTGTAATAAGAATTTTCACAGAATTTGTCTTTGATTATTACAGTTCTATGCATGCTAATGTTGTAATACGAATGGTCATAGAATTCATTTATTTATGTCTTTCAATGGTGTTTTATTGTATACTGAGTTTCTTACTTTGCTGTTAGTCCTGTTTGCTGTGAATATTTGTGAAAGCGCAAGGACAGAACCTGTTACATTTGTTGTGCTTCTTGACGCCTTCAACATGTAGCTCCCACATAAGCCTAACTTCCATTTGTGTACATAATCATTAGATATCTTCAATGGATAAATGAATATTACAAGCACACAGATCATACAAAGTATTATGTGCATTACTTAATAGTAATGTGGCTTTACAACAATATATCACTGGACAGATTTCATTTATCCATAAAGTGCATATGCTTACTAAGTATCACTGACAATCAAAGACATAGGATAAAACAATAATAATTTAAATAATAACAATAATAGTAACAGTAGTAGGAAAATATGCAAGAGATTGTAAAAGATTACATTTTTAAATAAAGAAATAATTTGCCATATTCTCTGATTTTTACTTTCATAACAGAGGAACTGTTGGAAAACATCTTGAAAAGACTAAATACAGCTTCATTAGAAGAATCAGGTATGCCTTAAATACTGCATTATTTTCATCTTTCTCTCTTTCCCTCTGTCTATCTATTGCTCTATCTATCTATCTATCTATCTATCTATCTATCTATCTATCTATCTATCTATCTATCTATCTATCTATCTATCTATCTATCTATCTATCTATCTATCTATCTATCTGTCTGTCTGTCTGTCTGTCTATCTATCTATCTATCTATCTATCTATCTATCTATCTATCTATCTATCTATCTATCTATCTATCTATCTATCTATCTGTCTATCTGTCTATCTATCTATCTGTTTATCTCATAAGGCTATGTATGATGTTGAGGAATTTCTCACCAGGACTATTTTGAAAAACAAAGAGAAGCACATGTGTTTTTAATGAGCTGTGCAAAACATCTTAATCTAAATAGAATTGTAAATGAAACATTCCCCATTTGTAGGCTGTAGAAAGCTGAATGGATAGATAGAGAGATAGATGGATAGATAGATAGATAGATAGATAGATAGATAGATAGATAGATAGACAGATAGATAGATGTATCTGAGTACATATGCAAATATTACAGTCAACACAGTCAATATTCAATATATCAAACCTGTCCCACTGAAACATCTCAGCAAAATTCTTGGAATTGTTTTAACATGCGGTCTGCAGTGTGGCAAATAGCTGTCTAAGAGGTAGTCACCCAAACTGTGTAGATTAGTCATGCATCAACCAAAAGAACACGACATTCTGAACTGAAATGACACACACACTCAGAAAGACAAACACATATACACACAGACACATACACACACACACACACACACACACACACACACACACACACACACACACACACACACACACACACACACACACACACACACACACACATACACACACACACACACACACACACACACACACACACACACACACACACACACACACACACACACACACACACACACACACACACACACACACACACACACACACACACCCACACGCATCTATCTATATAGAAATACATATACATTTGCACATGCATCCACATTTCAATGGTGTTCCATTTGCAATATGATATATATATATATATATATATATATATATATATATATATATATGTGTGTGTGTGTGTGTGTATATATGTATATATAAGATCCAGCCAAGTTAGTCTCTTTACTGTCAAATACCTTAAACCTCTTGTAGTGGAGGCCCATTTGATGTATGTAAATGACCCCTTGAGGACATATCAGTGTTACAGCTACATAGCTGCTGATTGCCCATGGCTTTTTAAATTTTAAAGTCTTTACTGGTGCATTCAGGTCAATAAAGCCAATCCTTACTATGTGCTGATATACCATGTTTCGTCCTTCTTCAGAGTTCATCAGTATCACATAGGTGGGTTGTTTGGCCATACTTTGGAACCTTTGAACTTAAAGCTGGGAGGCGCCCATACAAATCACTCCACCACTGTGGCATTCTGTATTCATAGAAATATATGTGCTTCACAGCTGCCATTTCTATTGAATGCATTAAACACTAAAGATATGTAATGATTGCAGCAGCTGTATAGACATCATCTCTGCTGGGATATTTACCAAGGTCTGGCTGGCTTACATTTCATGTCTGTTCATACCACTGCTTTCCTTTCTTCATCTGTAATAACATTTCAAATGCTAAAATAAACATCACTTTTTAGGGACAAAGAAACAATGGTTTTAGTTTGATGGTATAAAAGTAAATATATATAATTTTCACTAGTGAAAAAAAATGTGCATGTCACTTGTGAGCTTACTCAAAAGTCATCTGTGTTATGGAGACTGATGGGAGTACCCATCCTCAAATGAGGTCATGCACTTGGACACACCTTTGTAGATGATCTCTATTGGCAGCTGGGGACATATAGGGGTATTGCCTTGGGAAGGGCTGTGGTTGAGTCACATGTCGAAGCATGGATGATACATCAGTGTACCCATTGTGTGGTATTCCATGGGATGGGACAGATGCATACAGGAAGATGGTTCTTATTTCGAAACAACTCTTCAGCAGCAGTTTGTCCCAAAATGCCTTGATCTCCTCAACAGCCCTGAACATGAGTTGGGCCTGGAATTTGTCTGCAGAAGGCTAATCCGGTTTGGTAGACATGGTGAGTGATGATAGACCCTCATCAGCTGATGGTCAGCAGTGGGACCTAAACATCTAACAAAAAATTAGTTGCTCAGTGGAAGTTGAGTGTTGGAAACAGGATGAGTTGTTTTGTGACTGGTTTATGATTTAAATCTGCCTCTTTTATATAGCCAGTGTTAAATATGAAAATTAATTGCAAAGCAAGCTGACAAAATATTTGGCAGTACAAATTATATTTACTATGTCTGTCAACAGGGGAATCAGAAAAATCTGATGTTCTCCGTGTCATTATTCATCACGGACAGGTCTTGGATTCAACCTTGGATCTGAGCCGGCAATTAATGGACAGATCCAGAGCTCAAGCTCCTCCCCTTCCCATAATTCCCTGATTATCTGTATCCCTCAGATCTTGTTTGCCTTGGAAACACTAAGGACATGATTCCAGTAGCTGAAGCCATCATTTGCAGATAAGAGTTTTCTTTTGCGTTTTTTTTCTACCCCTTTGGTTGCTATAGATTTTCTTGAGTCTCTTATGTTTTTAGTGATGTCAGTTCTAGGTTTCCTTCCCTCCCTGTACTTTTATCTAGTTTGTCTGCTGGGTTCCCGTCCTTTCTCCCATGGGCCCTTGTCCCCCTGTAGCTAGTTGTTTAATTTAAAAAAAAAGTAGTAGTTTTAAAGTGTCCTATAGTTTGTATTTTCTGCAGTTTACTTTTAAGGGGGTTTAAGTTGTTTTCCATATTAGTGGGGTTGTCTGCTTGTGTGTGTACTGCTTCTTTGCATATGTGTGTGTGTGTGTGTGTGTGTGTGTGTGTGTGTGTGTGTGTGTGTGTGTGTGTGTGTGTGTGTTTGTGTGTGCCTTCGGCAGAATGTCTGATAAGCCTTCTGGCTTTAAAAGATGCTCCTCATGTGGTCAGAAGATGCCTCATTCTGACTCCTATGAGGAATGTGTTTATTGTCTAGGAGAATCTTGGGATTGAATGTGAAATCTCTGCCACATTCAATCTGAGGGCTCTCATGGAGCTCATAAACAAATTGCTTTTGAAGAGGTTAGCTAAGGCTGGGCCCCTGGCTTCACACTCTCCCTCATTAACTTCCCAGAATCCTTAGAAGAGGCCCTTACCTCCTTTTAAGTTATCTCATTCTAAAAAGCTGAGGCTTTCAGATTGCAGATCCCAGATCTGAGTCCAGCCTCTACAGCTTTGCATCCAGGCTCTTCCATTCCGAGATCCTTGGATCAACCTTTCAGATCCGAGGCCTCAACACCTCGCAGGCCTTTGGATCTGACTTCACACAAGCCTTCCCTAAATCCAACCCATTCCTCAGGTCTGTCTAGCATGGCTACTAAAGCATCGGATCTTCTCAGGGCTTCCGATCAGATCGTTACCTTGGATCCGATAGTCACTGATAGCTCCCCTCGACATCTAGGTCATTGGATCCAAGGTGCCGGAGTCAGTAACACTCCAGGAATTGTAGGACATTATCTAGATCCCCAGCTAAATTGGAGCATTCCTCAGTATTGTCCAGTTCTGCCAGAAGTCTACTACCAACAGATATAGACAGGATAATGAGGAGTTTCCTCAAGGCCCAGATGAGCTGGGCTTGTTACTGTCCCCAGCTCAGTTGCCTAGGGGACCTTCTCCATCCATGGGACTTCACTCTCCTTGTCTGACCTAACTGGGTTTGGCTCACCAGGATCAGAGCATTCCTTGTGACAGGCAGATGGTGTTCAGCATCTCTTCCTTCCTGACACTGTCAGGGTCCCTAGCGGGCTCCTTTCTACTGCCCTCAGAACATGCTGCACCTTGGCACCATGAGGTCTGTGCTGGTTCCTGGGGATTGAGGTCAGGCCTGGAGTTTTCGGACCATTCCCTTCCCTTGGGGGCTTCTGCACTGGACAGTTCAGGGCCAATATTGTCTGGAGGTGTTGGTGCTGTGTCGGCATCCCTCCTCCCTTCGCAGGTGGCTGCGGCTGCAGGTGAGGAGATGGAGGCCTTGTCCAACCTGTTGGCCTTCCAGGCGGTAGAGAGGACCTTCTCCAGCTGGACAGTTACCTCTCCTTCCTCTCTAGGTCCTCCCCAGCCTCTCTTGGCTTTGGGCGGCAAGATCTCATCATACTTCCTGGGTCAGCCCCCTATGAGTGTCTTCATATGGGCATTACCCTGCTTGGGCTCTTGGCCTCTTCTGAGTCCTCACCAGAATCCACCATGGAGGAACCTCCCCAGAAGAGGACATGCAAGTGGACACATTGGACTTCCTTAGAGAGTTCTTCACTGAAGACATGGATTTCGAGGAGGAAGATGGGTCCCACAGACTTCTGTCTGAGGAAGTGTCCTTTGGGGACATCCTCAAAATTCTTGGGCAAAAATGTGGTTGGTCTTCCCCACCCTATCTTCAGAGGAATCCATGGTCCTGAAGGCCTTTGGGATGGACCCATCTTCTACCTGGGTTTTGCCCCCTGCTGATGAGCTCAGGGAACTCATCACCAACAGTGTATGGAAGGAGCTGGGCACAGTGGAACCAGTCCCCAAAAAGGCTGACAAATTCCTTAATCCCCCTAAAGATAAGACCTTCTGGAGTAAGGGTGTCCCCATTGTTGCCATCGTGGTGGCCACAGCTACTAATAAGGAGCTGGCCAAACAGAGATCCAGAATCCATCCCCCAGACAGAGAGTCTTGGATGACTGATCACTTTGGAAAGCACGTGTTTGCCTCAGCTATGGTCGGACTGAGACTAACCAACTACATGGCACATTTCACCTGTCTTCAGAGGGATTTGGTGTTGGGACTCACCACATTCCTTTCAGAGTTACAGCCTCTGGAGAGTCTTGAATTGGTCTCTCCTAAGCTGTCCACTCTGAATTCTCTGGCTAATGCTTCAATGAGGTTGATCTGCAATGTGGTAGAAGCCACCTGTCAAGTGGCTGGCACAGGTATTGCCATTAGATGGCATGCCTGGCTTCAGCTTTGCAGGTTTGTGGAACCCTTCAAGGCATCCTTTACTAATGCACCCTTTGATGGATCAATCTTGTTTAGTCCCTCCATCAAAGAGACATTGGTCCACAGCAAGCAGGAGGGTAAGACTCTGTCCATAGTGGAAATCAAGTTCTCCACTCCCCAATGACCCTTTTCCTAGACTCAGAGGGATAGTAAGAAACTTTGGTTTCACGGGGCTCAGTCCAACTTCCAGGATGCTCCCCAGGAATCCTTTTCTACTAGCTGGGGTAGGGGATTCACTGGCAGATGCCGCTCCAGAGGCAGAGGAAGTCTGCAGAACCAGGGCTCCCGGGAACCTTTCTCGGAGAAGCCCACTCAGTGCTTCTGAAGTGCTGCCCAGCTATCCTGCCCTGGAGATAATCAGGGGATGATTCTTCCATCACCCACTAGCCTGAACAAGTCTCACCTTAGATCAGTGGATGTTAATGATTATTTACAGGGGTTTCTTCATCCCCTTTTTTTCAGCCCCCTCCAATTTTTGGCCCATCTCAAGGTTCAAGACCTTTTTCTAAAAAGAGCCATCCAAAAGGTCCTGACAGAACAACGAAGGTCTGGAACTTACTCTCACATCTTTTTGATGCCAAACAAGACTGGGGGCCTGCATCCAATTTTAGACCTCAGCAAAATGAACCTGTCAGTCAAGAAGTCCAAGTTCTGGATGGTCACTGTTCAGTCCATTCTGCCTCTCTTGGGCAAAGATGATTGGATGTGCTCAGTGGATCTCAAGGATGCATGCTATCACATCAAGATTGATAGATACTCCCAGAGACACCTAAACTTTTGGTTAGGGGTCAATCATTACCAGTTCAGAGCCCTGCCCTTTGGACTCACCATGCCCCCCCCCCAGGTATTTACCAAATGTAGGAATGGTGGCAGCTCATCAAAGGCTGCAAGGCTTCCAGATCTGTTCGTACCTAGATGACTGGCTCCTCATGGCCCCCATGAGGAATTGACTGTCAAGATCCATGGACTCTGCCCTCAACCTTTTTCAGGATCTTGGCATCATCGTCAACCTGTCCAAGTCCAATCTTTCTCCATGCCAGAACCTAGAGTTTATCAGTGTTCCCTAGATACAGTGTCAGAGACTGCAGCACTACCCCTATCCAGAATTCAGCTTATTTGGGACCAAGTCCATCACTTGCTGGTTCTCCAGCATCCAGCAGCCCACCTAATTTTACAGGCACTAGGCTTGATGGTGGCTGCCATCCAGTTAGTGCCTCTTGCCAGGTATCACATGAGGGTCAGCAGTGGACCCTGGCCATTCAGTGGTCTGTTTAGTTACATCCCATGTCGATGCCCATCAGGATGACCCAGAAATCACCTTACTTGGTGGCTCCAGTCTCAGGACCTAATTCTCAGCAGACCCTTCTGTCTTCTACTGCCCAAGGCCATGATGACCCCTGATGCCTCCCTCTTGGAGTGGGGGGGGGGCATTTTAGGGAAGGACAGTTCAAGGCATGTGATCCCCTATAGAGACCAAATTGCACATAAACATCCTGGAGATGAGAGCAGTCCTTCTAATGTTGCAAGCCTTTCAGATGTGCCTTTCTCTCGGGACTATAGCAATTCAAATGGACAATGTGGTGGTTGTCTGGTACATAAACAAGCAAGGGGGGTGGTCTTATCCCCTGTGCAGACAGACAATGAGAGTGTGGTAATGGGCAATGTCTTCCAGGTGCTTTCTTCTTGCAACTCACATTCCCACCAGTTCCAACATGCTGGCTAACAAACTCAGCAGGTCTCTCCTGAATCCTCACAAGTGGTCCCTGAATCCATCAGTGGCATATCAGATATTCAACAATTGAGGTCGATCTTGCTGTGATCTTTTCACCTCCCTAGTCAACAAAAAATGCAGCAACTACTTTGCCCTGATCCCCTGAAGTGGGAGTCACCCAGGGATGCTCTGGTTCACAACTGAGCACTGGGACACCTGTATGGTTACCCACCAAATCCCCTAATTCCCAAGGTCTTGTAGATAGTCTGCTGCCTGAAGACTCCTCTCATCCTCATTGCCCCCTTTTGGCCTCATCAGGTGTGGTTCTCCCTTCTTTGATCTCATCTTACATATCCTCCCTGGATATTGGATCCTGTTCCTGATGTCATTTCCCACCCCTGGGGGCTTCCTCTTCTCGACCTCCATCTATCTGCATGTTTCCTCCAGTTCCAGTGATCCTTTCACAGTCCAAGCTTCCCTCTCCAGTGAAAAATATTATCTTAGCCTCTCAGAAGCTGTCTACTAAGAAGGTATACTCCATTAAATGGAAAATATTTTCTATTTGGGCCAGACAACAAAAATTAGATCCCTTTTCAGCCCCAATTTCTGACATTTTGTTGTTCTTGGCTTCTCTCTTTCAGGAAGGGTCAAGATTCTCCACTATTAAACTCCAGTTGGTGGCCGTCTCTAATTTCCATTTGAATGAGGGTCCCACCTTCTCTTCTAGACTGTGCAAAGCCTTTCTCAAAGGGGTCTTTCTTCTTAGACGTCCTATCAAAAATCCCTCCCCACCATGGGATTTAACTCTGGTGTTGCAGTTTTTGACACAAAAGCCCTTTGAACCTGCTGCATCTTGTGATCTTTAGTTTCTTTCTCAGAAGATGGCCTTCTTCATAGATTCATTCATAGATTAGTACTAGGCTAACTGCCCTTGCGAGCCATTTTAAGCCTAGACAATTATCCCTTGTGAGACTCAAACCCTACACCTTGTGTTTGTAAGGCAAACACCTCAACCATTAGGCCACCCTCCCAAGCCATCTTTGTGGCTATTACTTCTGTCAGGAGAGTTTCTGAGTTGCAGGCTCTCAGCATTAATCCCCCTTTTATGGTCTTCTACAAGGATAGGGTGTCCCTCAGGATGAATCCTTTGTTCATCCGAAGATGGCTTCAGAAGCTTACCTTGACTAATCTATCTAACTACCAGATTTATTCCCTAATTATTCTAATAAGGGAAAATATACTTTACATTGCTTGGATGTCCATAGGCAGCTACGCTTTTATCTTAAGAGGACTGAGGAATTTTGGAAGTCAGTTCAGATTTTCTTAGCCTTTTGTCAGGTCAGAAAAGGTCTGGCAGTTACTAAGGTATCAATTTCCAGATGGATCACTAGTTGTAGTTCTTACATTTATGATAGCAGGCATAAGGAACTATTCAGACCAGTTAAAGCCCACTCTACCAGGCATGTGGCTGTGTCTTCCACCTTCTTGGTTAAGCTTTCTTTGGATGAGATTTGTGTTGCTGCTACTTGGTCTAATTCCCCACACCTTTATTTCACACTATAAGTTGGATTTAGTGTCTAGGAACAGGGCTTCGTTTGGTTCCTCTGTGCTCTGGCATATCCTTCCATGAGGCCACCCAGTGTTCATAGTAGCTGGTAACTCTGACCCATCCATAATGAATAATGACATGGATAGCATCAGATAAAGAGTTATGTACTTACCATAACTTGGAATCTGTGCAACCCAGTGTCATTACTCTTCACATTCCTCCCCTCCTTCCCCCTTCCTTCTGGGGACCTGGTAGATCTGGAGGGATGTTTCTTCTTGGTCATATTCAGTCTAATGGGCAGACTATGCTGTGTTTTATTTGTGCCAGTTAAGAGAAAGTTAGTCTAAATGGTTTCTCAGTAAGGCATTTTTTTAAAGCTGGTGGAGGACTGACCATGAACAATACAGAAATACGCAGGTTATTTATGAGAAGCAATATACACTATTTCCTTGGGGTGTATATTACATTATCAAACTTTTAAAAGTTCGAATGTCATATGGTCAAAGCCATATGATCGAACTTTTAAAAGTTTGAAAAGCTAAAAAAAAGAAATGAACAGAAAAAAACTCCCTGACCATTTTAAGCAGGGGAGCAAGCCCCCCTGCACCAGCCACATGGGGGACTGCACACCTCCACCCCACGCTCTTTAAATATACCAACTCTGAGATCGCACTACAGTGCAGGAAAGGGAAATCTTCCCATTCCGCACTGTACGGAGATCTCCGTTGAAATGTTTGAACTTTTAAAAGTTTGATCATATGGTATTGACCATATGGCGTTTGAATTTTTAAAAGTTCGATAACGTAATATACACCCGTTTACTTGTATTACTAGGGTAGAAAGGATGTAACCTTTCTTTCTAAACTGCACTTGAAATTATAGAGCACATTTTAACCATCACTTAGAAAAAAAGAAATAAATTTAATTTCACTGTAATATTTCTTTATTCTTCAACAGTCCCCCTTTAGACACCCATAAGGTGTCACTTTGTATTACACATTTCAACATTAGAGTCTTCTTAATAGTATTATTATTATTATTATTATTATTATTTTATTAATTATTGAACAGTATGCCCTAGGATGTTTTTGCTTTGGAGAAAATATTCCCCAGGATTCACGAAGCCTCCGTGTAAGAGTTATAACTCTTACACGGAGGCTGCAGTTAAACGGAGTGATGTCAGCATGCTTTGCATATTCATGAGAGCATGCTGAATCACACCTAAGTCTAACACAGTCCGTGTAAGACAGTAGGGGGCGTGTCCATAGGCCGAGCCCTGCAAGCGGACACGCCCCCAGAAGTGTAAAAGTGCCCAAAGTAAACACCCACAACAGAGTCCACGGAAATCTGAATAAACACAACACAACACATGCCCCCACAGACTATGAACATAAAATATATATAAATGAACATGTTATATATTTTTTTTAAATTGTAAAGATGTTTAACCGTGAGTGCGCTCGTTTGCGCGGGCGTGCCCGTAGCACAGCTACAGTTAGCAGTCAGTGGGAAAGCATATTAGAACCAAATATGCAAAATAAGCCAGGAAGCAATAGCGTAGCAGTAGAGATGTTGGCTGAAGATCAGGCATTCATGGTTCGAGCCCCCACAACACCAATTTTTTTTTTTGCAAAATAAGCAGGAAACAAGTCCCTGACAAATATGTACACATAAAACCACAAGTTATGTAAAATGTAATGAAATAGCCCATTTATATTGAAGACATGTGAGGTAACAAAAGAATAAAAAATGCCAGATATGCCCATAGCTGAGCTACAGTTTAACAGAGTGAGTGCATGTGCCTGTAGATGAGCAGTGGTTTAACTGGTGCAAAATGAGTGCCCGTAGCTGAGCAGTGGTTTAACATGCTAAATCTATGTGCCCCTAACTGAGCTGAGCGTAATATGCGTGCCGATAGCCAAATGAGGCTTAAAGCAGCGTACCCCGTTTGCGCGGAGCTGCGCGCCGCGCAAACAAGCTAACCGACGGGCAATGTTGAGCAAGCCGTATCAAAACTGCCTTTACACAGACACACCCCTCAGCATGTCTAGACAGTCATGAAAAATAAAAAGCAGTGGCTAGGTTCAAACCCAGGATACTATACACCATAGTCAAGGTACAGAACCACTAAGCCATGACAGCAGTACCTGTAAATGCAATAATAGCTAATATATAGGAATGAATACAAACTAGAGCATGACAATGCAGGTTTACTAAAGTTGATACAATTCCAAAATGGCCAATCACAGATATGTGTGGGAAAAACGACTATATAAGCCCCATAGGCGGGAATACACAGCATAAACGATTGTAGAACTGACCTGCAGGCAGAATGACAGGAGTAGGAGAGGGTAGTTGCTTTCAAGCACAGAGGTGGGGTGTTGAGGAGTCCAGGTACATGGTCTGGCTCCTAGTCCATAATCATGAGGCCCAACTCATGCAGGGCCAGGTCCTCTGGGGAGCATACAGGGCTGAGGCGTGGGACCGGTTGGCTCATGATCTCACCAGTGCCACAGGGATTCCAAGGACTGGTGAGCAGGTCCATCACCACCATGTGGACCTGAAGAGACGCAAGCAGGACCAACTGAACCTTTGGATCCAGGAGGCCCGGCAAACACCCAACGCCCCACTACTGAGTAAGTAACATTTAATTATGTATGTAAGAAATTAAACTAGCTGATATTATGGAGATGTGTATTCCAATATTACTTCATTTATATTATAGCTGCAGGTGTCCGTTCTGCGAACCGCAGAGCCTATGGCGATAGGCTGGTGCGGTTGCGCCACCAGGCAGGTCAGTAATCCACTACCAGTAACTGTAAAGAAATATAAAAGTATGACAGTCAGCAAAAGAGTGCAGTGTAGTCAGTAAGGAATAAAATCTGCAAGTAACAGTGTGAAAGTGTATGCAAGTATTGCTTGATTACAAAAGTGTGTTCCAGCCTGTAAGTTTAACCTAAACATGAAACTGTCCGACATATATTCTGAAATAAAAATGCCCTGCCTGTAAGAAAATAGTACACAACCTGCAGCAGGCTGAAAAGTATAGCTGCAGAAGATGATGAAATCACATGTGTGAAATATATCCCTGTGGAAATACTGAAACATGACAGAAGTGAGACTGCTGGAAAGGATTGTAATAACTACTGGTAAAACATGTCAATAAAGCCTAAAAGTACCATCCTGAATAGTAAAATGAAAGCAAGTGAGAGAGTGTGAGAAATTGTCATGAATCCAGCAATACAGTAGTAATAACCCCTGAATAAAGTATACTGCAGTCAAGACAGAATGAAATGCATGTGAGATTCAAAACCAAACAGCAAAATCTGTTCAAAGTGTTGCTGCATCTGGAATGTGTATCCCAAAATCAGGATATGTTGCTCTCAGTCTGCAATATGCAGATAGGATGTTTGTTTGATATACCAAACATCCACACTTGTCTACAGCTATATAAAGCAAATGTAGCCCTGATGTAGCTGAACAAAGCTAGATATGAATGTGTATGAAGAACCATAAAATGTATATTGATGTTGCATTAACAGTCCTATCACCAAGTTGAAATAGTTATCATATAGGAAACTGTAGTTAGAACAGTAGTGTGTATATAACTGTAGCTATTAGAAATGTACAGCATATGTATTGTTATTCGAAGGTGTTAATATTACTTTCTTCACCCCACCCTATAACCACATATAACCCATTCCACGTGAAAATGGTATGTGCAATCACAATTAACACCCCTGGACATTTGTCCTGTTGGGTCATATATATTTGCATGTCTGTTGATGCATCTGCCCTGTTCATACATCCACACCTGATGGCCTGTTGCCATCAATTAACCCTGCATGTTGTTGGACTGTGTATTTCTGTTCAAATTATGCATGTCTTATGCACGCTGTTCAATGGTGTGAATATCTGGGTGTTTGGTTAATGGGAATACTAATGCATGCTGTTACGACTAATTGTGAATGGTATTATATGTCACTAACCCAAACTGTCATGACATAATGCAAAACATAGTACGACAGGGAAGGCGGGTTCCAGCGGACCCACCTCTCCCACCTCAGCTGGCGAGTGCACCTGGCACTAGTGCCGAGTCCGGACCCTCCTCCGGTGGCCCTGTGCCACCTGCGGGTGGAAGCACTGCAGGGGATGGGGCTCACCCCCCCTCTGCAAGTGTGGCCGGAGGAGAACCACCACTCACCCTGCATAGCGTCCAGACTGTGGTGCGTAGGGAGATTTGGGACTCTGTTCTCGAGCCCCTACGCCAGCTCGAGGCACGGGTGGCACAACTAACGGGCATGCCTGTTGCCCCGCCTACACAGCCCCCAGCACAGCCCCATCCTGGGCAGTGAAGGAACAGTGGCAACTGCCTATGGGTGGGGATATCAGTTCCACTGTTGCCATCTGTGGGCTCATGGGCTCTGGATATCCATACCTCCATCCCCGTCAATTGTGTAACCCCCCCACATGTGTCATACACCGCCCCTGTATGAGTCTTGTTTGTCTTGTCTGTTTACCTACCCAACCTACCTCCCCAGCTGTACCGACTTCCTTCACCTGACATACCACTCTCACCTGAAAAAAAAAAAAGGGCACTCTGTACCCACAAAAAATTACGCCCCATACATAGCTGCCCATTCCGCACACATGTCTACTGGACATGGAACCTATCAATTACAATTGGCTGTACAACAAGTATTATTGTTGTCCTGACACCTCTCTCAGGGGTGGAAGGTTTCAAATGTCACACCAAATTGCATACATATGCACAGCTGTTGCTGATGAAGAAATGGGCAGCTATGGGCCTTACCTACATCCCTCCTGCACATCCCAAGCTTGTTTCCCTACTGTCTTACCCTCTTTGTGACCCCTTTTTCACCACTTTCCTGTCTCCCCATTTTCTTTTCTTTCAAAGAAAATAGCGCGGGTGTGCGCAAGAGTAAGCACGTTTAAGCGGTTGTAAGCGGGTGTGCGCGGAGCTAACTGCCAGTGCGCATGCGTGAGCTCCGTGCAAACCAGCGCTAACCCGGTTACAACTGCTTAAAAGTGCCTTAGTCACTTTGATTGACAGGTCCTGTACTCTGTTCGAAAGCAAAATAAAATCCCACTGTGAGTCCTGAACCCAGGACCTTGGAAACAGTAGTCTGCATGACTTACCACTAAGCCATGACTCTTATACAAAAACATTGTGCTAAAATAAATATATCATGTAATAGTAGGAATGAATGTAAAGGGAATATAGATGTGTAGTACACAAAGCATGCCATTTAGAATTACTATCAAAACTAGTGGATTTCCATAATAGTAGTGTGTGAACAGAAACAGCCATGCTAGTTGGAAGCTAGTAGGTAATAATGTCACTATAGCACCTTGCAAGCCACACACATACTCACAGCAGGATAAGCACTGCCCATACCCCACAACCTCTTACAGGAACACATCTGGACCAAGTAATAAAATATGTGGAGCAAAGGCCCAAAACCAGGGACACATTACAAATAATGTTACAACAAACGCAGACAGTTCAGAGAGTAACAGGGTCTGCACTTTGTGGGATGTTTGGAAGGGTATGCAGTCTGAAACTTGAATGTTTGTCACCATATTCTGACTTGAGCCCAGAGTGACTTGCCAGAAAAAGGTGTGCATGAGATATTGACCAAAATATGAGGCAGAAATGTGGACAACCTGCAAATATCTGTACACATGACGAGTCTGACACCACCATATTTGAATAGTTAAGAGCCCAGACATAGCAACAGTGAATGACTTACAGGGATGCCCCACAGACCCCATGTGAAATGTACAAACAGTAGGCAGAAAGGTGTAACACATGCAATGGTAACTGTGGAGTCCTGAAAGTATTCATCACTTGCATGGCAGAAAAAGTGTAGTAATACATATGCTCATGCTAACCCACAGTCACAACTGCAGCATACCAGAAATTTTAATGGGTGTAGCCCACTGATATGTACCATTCCATGAGGCACATAACAGATGAACCTGAAAGTCTTTGGGGCCTGCTCAGCAGCATACTCAAATACCCTAATAGATGTCAAGGCCCACACCATGGCCAGACCACACTGCATGCTGTAACACCCTAGCAGATATAGCAAGCATTCCAAGGTGTGAATGTACATGGAAAATAGGAAAGCTACAGCAGCACACTACAGTCAAGACACCTAGCAGGCATACAAGTAGTGACTGTAAAGGGCAACTATTGAAGCCTTAGCAACAAAGTGCAAGCAAAAGTGAAAGGAAAGCACACACACACACACATTAACAGTAGTAGTAGTTGTAGGTGTCAGTGTACATACACAGTTAGTACAGGAAACTGGAGAAATGAATGGAGAAATGTTAATCTACAACACACCTGGAAATATGTGAGAGATACCAACCTTTACACTCACAGAACATTGTCCACAGCATAACAGCATGGTCCCTGGCCTTAAAATCTGAAAGGGCTACGCCTATCTCACATACCTTTTTATAGCACTGTTCTGAAATCACAGTGAGAACTGCAATCAGTACACAACTGGCTGCATGCAATTAGCAAATGCTGGCTAACAATTGGTGCAGAGGCCATCACATGGGCATATGCAGATACCTACAAAAGTATGCTGTACGCCCAGTCCACACATGCAATACTTTCATTGCACCCTGAGAAGGACGTGAGAGACAGACAGAGAGAGAGACAGAGACAGAGACAGAGACAGAAAACTGCAATTAAGCAGACACAAACAAATTGTTCAGCAACAGCTACCTGAAAGCTGACAACTGGGAGGTGGAGCAGCAGGACAGAGAAACAGACGGCAACACAAGCAGCTGTGACAAACACAGGTAATGTAAAGTAATACTATAAAGGCCTACATACTGTGAACCCTCCATATGTGTCATTGGTCTGTATCCATATGTATATGAAGATGTGTAAAGGGCAGGGGACATACAGCAACTATCAGTGAAGGCTGTACATACATTTGTATGTGAGAGCATCTATGTGCACATATCAATGTTGGTTGATTGTAGGTTGTAGTGCCATGTACAAAGTAGGTTTCACAGTTATGTATATTTAGCAGTATGTTAGTGTGTGTATACAGTATGGTAGACAAATATGTTGATATACCTGTCTAACATATGGATACGTATGTATGTCAACCTATGTATGTATATATATATATATATATATATATATATATATATATATATATATATATATGATATGCATATATGTATACATACATAGAGAGAGAGATGTAGGAATACATAGACAGATGTAGATAGAATATTGTACAAACATATCTATGTAATGCACACATACAGATATAGATATATGTAGATACATATACATAGACAGACTGATCTGACTACCTACAGGTATGACTGTATATGACAACCTGCAACACAGCCTGTCCCACCCCCTCTGTCACTCACACCCCCTCTGTGTCCCCCCCTCCACATCTATAGCAATATATGTACATCAATATATATATGTGTATATGTATACGGACACACACATATATATATATATATATATATATATATATATATATATATATATATATATATATATATATATATATATATATATATATATATATATATATATATAGAGAGAGAGAGAGAGATGTATATAAAGTCTGAGTGAGGCACATGTGTACAGATGTATTGCAACAGATGCCTGGTGACAAAGGCATGGAGTGAACACCAGTGTCAAAACCGGAGTACCATACCACATTCCAGATCACCTACACCAGTAACCACCTGATATGTGATTGGCTGCCCACCACTGCATGTGTCAGGGGTGAACAGGGTCATAAATGTGTACAATAGTGGCCCCAATGATATTCACAGTGGCACACTATTCCTGGAATACCTGCACATGGTATGTGTCAGCGGACATGGTGTGTCAGCTATGGACATGTAGGTCGGTGTACCCCTCCACACCACATAATGGATGCCATGGTATGGCCCTCACATGACAGCTACAGATATGGAGAGGGACACAGTGACATGTACAACACTGTGACAATGCACTCAAACACATTACCAATGCACAGTGACTGACAACACCACAGAGTACACATATGCTACCCACATAGAGGTTACCACTCCCGGATTTACATATGTAAGTCACACCCATGACAGATGTCCAACAACCATAGTAACACCTCACACCATCCACAACCTAAATGTCTGCTGTGTGTCGTCCATGCCACTGCAATAGAGTGCACATGTGGAGGTAAGAGTTCCTACCCACAGATAAGACATACCCTGCAATAAACCACACAGTGTTAAGAAGCAAGACTCCCCATGAGTACATGTCACACATACCCCTGCTGAATGTTAGTCAGATAGGTAATATGCCATATGAGTCACCCTGTGTAACTGTGTGACAGCAGCAGGTACCATCACACCACATGTGTCACAATGGTCAGGGTAGCAGAACAGTACGCTGCTGTAGTCCCAGTGGCAATAGCATATTGTATAGTATTGTATTGCAATGTAATGTATCGTGTTGTATTGTATTGGTATGTTGAGGTGCCTCCTTCATGGAGTGGAACCACTGCTGCTGTGTGCCAGTGTACAGGTACATATCCTGTAGTCAGGCTAGTGTTACATAGCACTTCTATATGTGTGCATGTGTGCATTTGTGCACCTGTGCATGTGTGCATCACTGGTAATGTGTAGACATTGTAAACTGTGTTTCCTGTTTCCCTCCCACAGGTTCTGTTGCTGCTCCTGTCAGAGTTTATGTAGCATGCAACTGGGGATACCATCAGGTCCCATTCATGTTGTGTATTCTGCTGTCCTGAGGGTGGCTCTCACCTGGACATCTGTGATGACAGGGAGGTTACAGTCAGCTGGGATAACTATGCCTTATTTTGGGGGAGAGGGCGGGGTGACACCTGCACTGAACCTGTCTGCCACAATGTTGTCGATATCTGTGGTGTCAGTGAAATATTTGTTGTTGTGTACTACCTATGGGCATAGAGGATGGATCCTGACCAGGTTGCTAACATAACTGAAGAAGGCCTTCTGGTTATCTGTAGTGTCCCTCTTGATTTCCCTCTCAAAGTTGCCCATGGATTTTGTATGATGGAAAATAGATCCTTACTAGTGCTGCTCAGACATGCCCTCCCTTTATGGAATTATGCTCTGTCTTGCAGTAGCTTCCATCTTCTGTAATACAATCTGTCTATGGCTGGGGTCCACCAGACAGGATGCTGTCCCTTTGTGGAGAGTGTCTTGGTCATATATGGGATTGCATGATCCTTGCATTCTCGGAGATGTCTGTAGAAAGCAATTGTGTAAGGGTCAGCATTGTGGGTTGTATCTGCCACTGGCCCAGTGGGCTGAAAGGATACCATGTCACTGTTACAAAGTGTAAAGTTTGTATCTGTAATGTTATGCACTATAGTCGTTTGTGCTGGTGGTGGAGGTGGGATATGTATATCCAGGGCAATCAGTGTGTGGTCAGCTCACAGTAGTTGATGATGTAGGCCATACAGTACCTAGATACAAACCCCCAGAGTGAGGAGGTGCTCTTGACCTGAATCAGTGTTCTGATTTCTGGGGTTTGGTAGTATGTCGTATGGAGTGTGCCAGGTACTGTTGCACAGTTGCTGGCTGAGCACTGATAACTGGCCATCTACATGTGTATCCACCAATAGACAGACAGGTGCTACATATGTGAGATATGTTGTATCATAACAGTCGAGTAGCATGTGTAGTATGTGTGCCAAATTTTGCTGACATATATTGCTGATACCAGGTTATTTTCTTTCTCAGGTACATGGCCCACCCGCGGAATCCCACCTACTCCACAGCTGAGGATGAGGAGATACACCAGAGCCTGGTGCGGGATTATGCAATACTCTTTTCCCGCACCAGCCAGAATCAGCAGGAGAGGGCTGCACTGTGGCAAGACCTTGTCCATCGGGTAAATGACATAGGCACGCATAATAGGACATATGAGCAGGTACGACATCACTGCAGTGATTTAATCAGACATGTCCATCAGCGTGCGTCGGATATCCACAGGCAACAGGTTGCCACAGGTGGTGGGGTGGCTACACATCCCCCACTCACCAGACTGGAGGATTACTCATGAGTGTAGTGGCTCCAGTCCGCCAGCAACAACAACAGCAGCAGACATGCATTATGATGGAGGCTGGAGCCACGCAGCAGCAAGACAGTGAACGTGCAGGTAATATGCCATATGTATAGTTGACTGTTGTGTACACTGGTAGTTAATGCATGTGTGAGGTGTGTCCTTGGTTTGTAGCTGTCACCATAGTATTTAATGTGCAAGTGTGATATCCTCAATATTAGCAGCTGACCTGTGAAAGGCGACTGTTGTACTACTGACCTGTATCATACTCAGTAACAATGGCACAGTTGTGCCCACTGACATTAGTTTCTTCACGTCTGCAGGACCCTCTGGTATAACAGCAATGCAGCCTATCCATGCTGGTGAGTGTGTATTAACAATTCATGTAATAGTGTTGATAGTAATAGTACTATTTGGCTCACTTAGTAGTGCTCTTTGTATGCATGTAGGTGTGTCTGTGTCTGTGTGTTGATATCACGCATACCGAGTACTGTACAATTGTGTGAAACTGTGCGCATGTGTGCATGTGTGCACCTGTGCATGTGTGCACCTGTGCATGTGTGCATGTGTGCATGTGTGCATGTGTGCACCTGTGCATGTGTGCATGTGTGCACCTGTTCATGTGTGCATGTGTGCACCTGTGCATGTGTGCACCTGTGCACGTGTGCATGTGTGCATGTGTGCATGTGTGCACCTGTGCATGTGTGCATGTGTGCATGTGTGCACCTGTGCATGTGTGCATATGTGCATGTGTGCACCTGTGCATGTGTGCACCTGTGCATGTGTGCACCTGTGCATGTGTGCACCTGTGCACGTGTGCATGTGTACATGTGTGCACCTGTGCATGTGTGCATCACTGGTAATGTGTAGACATTGTAAACTGTGTTTCCTGTTTCCCTCCCACAGGTTCTGTTGCTGCTCTGGTGTCATGTAGCAGGGAACCTGAGTCAGGTGCCGTGGGTACTGATAATGATGACATCTGTGTAATGGCACAGGAAAGTATGCCAGGGTCCGCCATTGGTCAGCCGATTGACAGTACACAGCTGTCGACCCCATCAATGCGCACAGTTATCCTGCCAATACACCCTTTGTCACCAATGTCCCTAGGTGATGGACAGCATACAGTGGGCATTGACCAGGGTAATGTGGTATCTGTGGCACATGCCTCCCCACACAGCAGCCATGGGCATGGCCCAGAGATGGTACCACACAGACAGATGTCCAGGGGTTCTCGTGGGAGCATCCGTGGGCGTACTGCCCCTGTCAGACGTTCCCAGAGAGGTCTTACAACCTCAGCTATGTTTCGGGCTGTCATGCAGGCACAGTCACGTATGGAACGGTACACAAGACAGGGTCTGAGGGAGCTCACAGCATGTTGCACAGCCATGACTGACAGTATGCGTGACATTGCGGCTGCCATCTGTGATTTCACCAATGTCATAGACAGACGTTGTGGGGACATATTAGACCAGTTCCACAACTACATGTCCATGAGCCAGGGTGATGGTGGGTGGTTGAGGCATCGACGTGGCCGTATGCCAGCAACAGCAGCAGCTGGCAGTCATCGTGGACGACAACAGGGCCGCGGCCACCCCCGTAGTGCCAGCAGCAGCCCCAGCAATGCTGGGTCTGTGCTGTCATCAGACCACCCCAGGAGACCACGTGCACGTGGCTCTGGCCAGGCCCAACAGGGATCTGTGTCCAGTCAATGAACACCTGCTTCTGATGACAGTACCCAGTCTGGGTTGGTACTGGATACGGTCTGTAGCACCCCTGCAAGGCACAGGTACCATGTCCGTGGCCAGAGACACTGATCTGTATGACCTGGCAGGTACAGTCTGTGGCTGTCCACAAACACCAGTATATGGCAGCCATGAGGTGGAACTGTGTGCATCCATACACACATGTGAATTGACAACACCTAGGGCTACTGCATACACGCACACACTGCATCAACATTGCCCCACCTTCTACTGCTGTCCCTCACCAACACACATACACATACATGTCAATTGGTGGTATCGGTGGCTGACTCAGGCATACCAAGTTCACACCCTGTGCATATGATGAAACTGTGCCACCTCCTGCAATCTGTAACAACTGTGCAGGTACAGGTTAACATGCTGCTGATGCACAGGGTGACCACATAGATGTGTAGTAATAGTATCATGTTGTTAACAGTACTGTGTGCTGAATTAATTGTGGGTATATCACAGCATGCCTGATGCAGTAAGTGTGTGATTGTCATGTCCTGTTGTCTACACCCATGGTAAGTACCATAGTGTATCATCTGCACATGTTGGCATACTGGTGGTAATGATGTCAACAGAAGGCTACATACAAAGGTAGCACAGGGGATAGGGTAATGAATGTAGTAATACACAATGATGGACATGTAAATTGCAAGTGGCATGTTGCCCACACTGGACTCTGCAATGCAGATGTTTGAGGATGTTGATATGTGTGCAGTACTACACGACTGGTACAGGACACACAGGAGCACCCTAGCACTGCATGCTCACATCTCATACCATGCTAGACAGCCCCAACACACATAACTAACTGTCACAGGAGGGAGAGTCCCCATATATGTCAGGGATACTGTGGTGGCAGGCCAGGTAGCATACATCCTACTAAGTATGGAACCACTGAGTGAAGGCTCAGTGTCTGTTATTTGACATGTGTATTACTGCAGGTATGAGCACATGGGTTTCCATCCAGTTATTGTACATCCTGACAGTACATGGTCTGTACACTTGTGTGCACTGAGACTGGACCCTAGCCATCTGACCCGTGTATTTCCATGTACATGTGCATAGTGCCTGCATATTTGCAGTGTTACCTACTGGAACTGGTACAGCTTGTTTGTTGTACAATGGACTACATGCAGCCCTGTTTACTGTAGCTTTGTTTGCATGCATGTTTGCTTGCAATTACCCTGGAATACTGATCACACCTGCAATGCATAGTTATAGAGCTTCTGTGGACTCCTAGTGCCATCTGCATAGCTTACTATATGTATGTCCATGTCCCACTTGACAGGATGTCACTGTTTGTCCTGTTCACATGTACATTGCCTGTGACACAGTGCATATGATTTACCTGGCATGTGTCCACGTGAGCAGTCATATATGCTAATGCTAACTAATCACAGGCACTCCACCTTCACATATTCATCTTCTGTTGAACTACCTGCTTTGCTAGGGACGGCCTGCACCTGTCACCCCTGGGCTTTCAGATATTGGCAAAGGCTCTTGCTACCCCCATAGTGCCTATGTTAGGCAGGGCTCAAATGACAAACCCACCTTCATAGGTATCACAAGGCATAAGAAACTAAGAGTAATGCTACCCAACGCCAGAAGTCTAAACCTCCAGATGCATGCCCCCAAACACTCCTTGGCATGGAGAACATCGATATCTGTGCAGTAACAGATGCCTGGTTCAGAGCTACTGAGAGCACACCAGCACTACCAGGTTTAACCCGGTTGATTTCTTTGAAACAGTCACCAAGGCCATTGACGAGGGGAAGGTGGTTCACACAGCCTACCTGGACCTTGCAAAAGCCTTCACAACAATACCCCACTTGGGCATTCTAGAGAAGCTCACCAGCTTAAATATAAGCCCTTATGTCACTAGATGGATTGCACAGTGGCTCAAGGACAGAACCCACATGGTTAGCATTGCTGGAGCCATGCCAGACTCCAAACCAGTTACGAGTTGTGTCCCACAAGGCTCAGTCCTGGGACCTCTCTTGTTTGGTATATATTTATTGGAGGTACAGGCCAACACAGACGGACTGTGGCTGACCAAATATGCAGATGACTGCAAACTGGCCACCATAATCGACTCTCCAGCCGACACAAGCATCTTCCAAAGGGGCATCATAGAAACAGACAACTTGTGCCAGAGCCATGGCCTTCAGCTGAACAGTGTTTAGAAAGGGGAATGTGCATCCTGTAGTCTGTTCACCTAGTTGCCAAAAGGGACATTGTCCTCACACACACTAACCCCCCTCAGTCAAAAACACACACTTGCCAATTGCAGGATTCCAACCCCTAACTGACTATGTTATGACACTCGAGACAGACACATTAGCAGAGTGTGCTATTCGCATTACTGGGAGGTTTCACGTCTCCTGCTATACTTATAGAGTGCTGACGTCATCAGTGTTTAGAAAGGGGAATGTGCATCCTGTAGTCTGTTCTCCTAGTTGCCAAAAGGGACATTTCCCTCACACACACTAACCCCCCTCAGACAAACGCACACACTTGCCATTCGCAGGATTCAAACCCCTACCTAACTATGTTATGACACTTGAGACGGACGCATTAGCAGAGCACGCTATTCGCATTACTGGGAGGTTTTACTTCTCCTGCTATACTTATAGAGTGCTGACATCATCAGTGTTTAGAAAGGGGAATGTGCATCCTGTAGTCTGTTCTCCTACTTGCCAAAAGGGACATTTCCCTCACACACACTAACCCCCCTCAGACAAACACACTTGCCATTCGCAGGATTCAAACCCCTACCTAACTATGTGATGACACTTGAGACGGACACATTAGCAGAGCGCTCTATTCGCATTACTGGGAGGTTTCACTTCTCCTGCTGTACTTCATCGGTGTTTAGAAAGGGAAATGTGCATCCTGTAGTGTGTTTTCCTAGTTGCCAAAAGGGACATTCCTCTCCCACAGACTTACACACACACCAACCCCACTCACACACTGAGCATTTGCAGGATTTAAACCCCTACCTAACTATGTTATGACACTTGTGACGGACGCATTAGCGGAGCGCGCTATTCACATTACTGGGAAGTTTCTTTTCTCCTGCTGTACTTATAGGGTGCTGACATCATCGGTGTTTAGAAAGGGGAATGTGCATCCTGTGGGTAGGCAGACACCAAGCACACTCTGGCTAAGCTGTCATTCCCTAGGGCAAACAGCCTGGTGTTGACCTCTACACCCATATGTTTAATTGTCAAATGCACATTATTTGTTGCTGATAGACTGTTTGCACATCTTTATTGCCATAGCATTCCCTGTTTGTATGAACAACTTGTGCATCTATGGAAGATGTTTGCATATGGGAGGGATCCACTATATCATGTATGTCTCTGTAGTCATTTAACTGTGTGCACTGGGCAGACTGCTGTAATGTGGTTGGTTCCTGGAATAACACATAAAAATACCAGATATGTGTGTCCAACTGCTAAACTGAGATTTTCCTAAGTGTGTGAGCATGCCCAGTTCAGCCTTCCCATGGCATGTTGTCTGACATATGTCTCATTTATCAAAGTGTGTGAGCATGCCCAGTGTGAGCATTCCATATGTTGGACTCTGCAGCCCATCACATTTGTGGATGAGTGTGAACTTCAACAAATATCACCCGTTTATGGTTGTGTGTTGTGTGTCATGTTGTGTAGTTACTGTACAACTGCTTTGTGTGTGAACACAACAGGATTATACTGTGCCTGCAGTGTTTGCATGGGATACTTTGCATACAGTTGTCAACATCCTTTCACACTGACCTAACACTGTAGTACTGTATAGTGTACTGGTAGTACTTTGACTGTGGTGGACAGTATCCTGGGCTTTAGTGCTATCACTGCTTTACATTTCAATAGTGGGCACAACAGCCTGGTTAGGGGCCAGTTGTGTACATCTGACCATGTTGCATTCTGTTCAGATATGAACTACTTAAACCAGGCTTGTCCAACATTGGTAGTGTATTCCACAACATAGGTGTACATTTGCAAACACTAGCGATGTGCCCTAGTCCATGTCTAATGCTAGTTGGAGAGTGTGTTTGTCCTTCAACACACATTGTAAGTGGAGTTTGCCATGACATATGTCATGGTTAGTATACTGTGCCTCTGTCTACCTGTGACATGACAGTGATACCCAGGATAAAGCTACCATCTCCCATCCACTCATCAAGATTCCTATCGAGGAAGATTGATAAGTGACTCTATGGGTAGCCTGTACTGGGGGTTCACTCATGGGTGGTGGTGGCTTCTGTGTTATGGATCACGCAGTACAGCTTGTCCTATGTAAGTCAGTGCTGGGGTTCAGGTCTCTCATGTGCATAGCTCACTGCCATTCAGATTGTACAAGGTGCAGCATGTTTATTGATACCAGCAACACAGGCAACACATGGCATCTGTGCAAGCTCTTTGATACTCCTGGTGAGATACTGTTGGGGACTTTACGGTTGATGGAGGTGTCTGCTGAGGTACATCCCACAGGGGCTATTGTAGTCAATTGTACCGCTGATGAAGGATGACTGCAGAGCCACAATGACCTCCTCTTATCTAGATCTGACAACCTTCATGATTAGGTGGGTATATGGTATGTTTCTGTAAACACTACAGCACATGTTTGTCCAATGCAGGATATCTATCACCTTGTGTCCCCAGGTCTCTCATTATATGTTAACTACATAATGGGTTAACACCTATGTGGTAATTGGTGGGCACTTACTGTATATCCACGGGGGTTGACTATACACGTTTCTGCAATTAGCTTGCTGACATGGCTATGGCACCAGTTGTCTGTTTCTATGTGGCCCTTTTGTGGGATGCTTGTGTCAGCTGGTGGATCATATGTGGTGAGCAGTTTGTAGTCCTCTGCAAACATGTTCAGACACAGTCCTTCCATGTTTGCCTGTACCTATGGGACATATATACCAGACGAGGGAGATCCCAGGACAAAGCCTTGTGGGATGCCAGTTATATCTGGTTTGTAGTCTGACATGGCTGCAGCATGTCTGACCATGTCTGTTCTGTCCTTGGTCTGGTTTGCAACCCCTCTACTGACATGTGGGTTTATATTTAAGTTGGTGAGCTTATCTATAATGAACACGTAGGGTATTGTATAGAAGCCTTTGCAAGGTCCAGCTACGCTGTGTGGACCACATTGCCCTCATCAATGACCTTAATGACTGTTTCAATTGAGTCAAACATGTTTAGGGGCAGGATCTGCACTTGAAAGCCACACTGGGTAGGGTCCGGTGTCAGTAGGTCCCCAATATCTTTATGTCTGTGGTACATGCTGATCTTTTCCATAGCTGTGCAGACCGAGCTTCTCAGGATTCTGGGGTAGTAGTTTTCAGTATCCATTCAGGCAACACCTTTGTTGAGAAGGACCACTGTTGTTGTACACTGCTCTTTGGGTACATATTCTGTGATAAGGCTGACATTGAGCAGTAGTGTGGTTTGGCATTCCATTCATCTTGGAGTCCATGTTGCACTAAGCCCAGGACACCATCTCATACCATTGCTGCTGTGTGTTTTGCTTTGTAGATGTTGGCTGTTACCTCAGCATCTGCAATGTCAGGGGCCAGCAGTCTGCTGGGATAGATATTCTGCATTCGGGGTGGGTTGCACTGCACCTGTCAGGATGTATGTTGGCAATATGTGTGTGTGTTTGTGATATTTGTGTGATTCAGGGCATATCTGTGAATTCCCAACATGGTTCCTACCATCAGTTGTGAAAGCCTTGGGATTATCCTTAGTGTCCTGTACAATTTGTATCTTCATAGGTTCATAGGTTCATACTAGGCTATCCACCCTAAGGCATTTGTTAGCCTAGCCAGAGTGTGTGTGGCTTTTGCCACCCCTTGCTATGTGAATATTATGGCCATTTATGATTTGCTTTGCTGTGCCTCTGTCTGGACATGACACAGTGAAGACCCCAGTGTAACTCTACAATCATCCATCCACTTGGCAAGATTCCTGTTGTAGAGTGTCAGTGAGGGGCTCTGCCTAACATGGAGTGGGATTCTGGTCCAGGTTGTGGGGAGCCTCTGGATTATGTATCTGTCCCACCAGCACATCCTATTTCATTATTTGTTGAGGTTGACATCTCTCACTCTCACAGCTCCGATGGATTTGAGTTTTCTGGGGTGGAGCATGTCCATTACTCCTGTGTTGGGCATGGCCTTCTACAACAGGCATGCAATGCCTCTGTGTAGGCAGTATGTGACTGCATTCAGCTGGGGTGTCTACAGCCAGGCAGCATATGACATCATATATTTGAGACCCTTTATCCTCTTGGTGGGGTACCTTTGAGGTATTTCTAACTGCTGCAGGTGTCAGGTAAGGTACATCCCATATGAGGCATTGTACTAGATTATGGGTGTGATTAGAGAACAGTATAGGGGCACAATGACCTCTGTTGATGTAGATGTGAATCCTTTCCTGATACGGTGTCAAATGTAGACAGTCTTCCTAGCCACATTGGCAATGTGGGTGTCACATAACAGGTTACTGTCCACTTGTGTCCCTAGGTCCCTGGTTACTCCTTCCATACATAATGGTTTACCACCTATGTGGTAATTTGTGGTACCTTGTTTGGTATTTGGTGGGACATTCATACTGTCCAGTGTCTTCAGGACAGCTGGGTGGGGTTCCTGTGTGTGAGAGTGTGGTCTGTAGCATGCTACAGACTGTACAGCTGTCTTGCCTACAGTTAGTTGCACATGGGTGGACTACAATGCCTTGTGCATTGTCAGTTACCTGGACGTATGGGTGTCTGTGCTGACTATGGATACTCACCCTCCTTTTATGTTTCATTCCAGGTTTTGGGGCCATGACACATGATACGTGGTATAACCTGGTAGTGCTGGTGTGCTGTCAGGAGTCTTGCAGCAGGTTTCTGTCACTGCACAGACATCGATGTTCTCCATACTGGGGATGGCCTTGGGAGCATGCATATTGGGGTTTACACATCTGGCATTTGTCAGCATTTCCCTTATGTTTCTTTCCACTTATGTTTTCAGGGGTGGTGGGTCAGTCTTTTCAGCCTTGCCTACAAAAGGCTCTATGGAGGTGGCAAAGGCCTTATCCAATATTCAGACGCCCAGGGGTAACAGGTGCAAGCCATCCCAAGAACAGCTGCGTGGCTTGTCAAGCATGACATCCCAAGCAGACAGACATTGGATCCCCTTGGAATGACACCAGTAAGTGTGCCACTTGCTATGATTGATCATTCCATGTTTGTACTGTGGCATTATTCTTGGTAAGGGTAGGATGCTGCAAACGGTGAGTGTCATACCGGCCTGGACTACATAATCAGAGAGCTCATCTATGTCTCTTTTCATGTAGTCTAGGGAGGTACATCTCAGGTCATTCACACCAGCATGGACTATGACTGCATCATATTTCTACTTGCTTTGGAGTGACCTGCATACTTCTGTTATGTGGCATATTGTGGCAGCCTACAGGCAGCTTACTGTACCCTTTCCCTTGTTCAGTCTGGTGTGCGGGACAGCAGTGTGTCTGACTATGGAATCACCTATTACAACTGTATCAGGCATGTTGTTTCTCCTTCTGGCCTGTGACTGTTTGGCACACCAGCTTTGTGTACTATGTGTTGCATGTGCTATGTTTGGAGGTTGTTTGATTGGGTGTCTGCTTTAGAGGCCTCTGTTGGTGTGCTGTGTTTGTAATTTGTGCCTCTGGGAATGTTTTTCTGTGTTTATGTGTTTGGTTTGCAGTTGTGATAGGTCTATGTGGGACTGTGTTTGTGGTGTGTGTGGTTACCTTCTCCACCTGACTAGTTTTGGGAGTACTGAGTTGAGGGAGCTCAGCCTCCAGTTTGGATAGATGGTTGCATCTCTCACATATATTTGTATTTCTTGGGTGGAGTTGGGGTTGTCTGTGTACTTGGGGCAGGTGTAACATTGCCTCAGGATTCACAGATTCAACTTGTTGTGGCTGGCCTTAGTGGATTGTATGTGTGGACAGATTTTATTGCCATACTACTGATCAGTGATTACTTCATTGTTTATGTTTGCTCTATCATGTAGTAGCTTCCTCATTCTCTTGCATGGTTTGGTTATGGCTGGTGTCCACCATGCCAGATTCCTGCGTGTATGGCATTGTGTCTTGTTTTAATTTAGGATTGCATAATCCAAGCATTCCTGGCAGTGTTCATGGAATGGCTGTATTACAGGTTCTGAGGTGTGGCCCATATTTTGCACCTGCACAGGACCTTTAATGGATTCCACATCAGTTTGGAGGAGTGCAAATATTGCTTAACACATGTTTTCCACTGTGGTTTTCTGGCCAGGGACTGTGGTCAGGATTTGTATATCCAGTGTGATTACTCTATGGTCTGGTTTTACCAGTGAGAAATACACTTCTCATCTTGCCATCCAGTACCCATGTTGCTGATTATCACATCCAGTATGCTTACCCCTCTTGTGGGAGTGGTACGTTGTTCCTGGGCCTTTTGGTTTATGGATTCTATGAACTTTTGTCCTACACTGTTGGAGCTAGTATAATGCTCCCAGTCTATGTCTGGGTATTTTCAGTCACCCAATATAATGTGGTTTGGAGGACTTGATATATTCATGTATTCCAGCATAGGCCAGGTGCAGTTCCTGGTGTTGGGACAGTAGTCTGTAGCAGGCTATAAACTGGGGGGGCAGTTTTAGCCACTGTTACTTGATCATGGCTAGTCCATGCTGCTTTTTGTTGTGGTACCAACATGGGGGTGTGGTTATCCTTGACAATTCTTGCTAGTCACCCTCCTTTTTTAGCTTGTTCCATGTTTTGAGGCTGTACAGCACAGTATGAGGTGTAACCTGGTAGTGTTAGGGTGCTGTTGTGAGCCTTGGCTCAGTTTTCTGTTACAGCACAGATATCAACATTCTCCATACGGGGTGAGTTTAGACTGCATGCATCTTGCTGTTTTGACTTATCCCTTATCTTATTCTTATCCCTTCTCATACCTATGGAGATAGGTTTGTGTTTTGAGCCTTACCTATTCAGGGCACACTGTGGGTAACAACAGCCTTTGCCAGTATCCATACAGCCTGCACTGATAGGTGCACGCCAGTCCTAGCAGGTGGTGCATCATGTCATGCTCAGCATGTCATCCCAGACTGGCACACATTGGATCCCCTTTGACTAACTGCGATACTTCAGTCAATTATAGCACTTGATCATCTCATTGTCATGTTGTGGCATGATGCTTGGTGAGGGTAGGATGTTAGTCAGGGTCCTCAGGTGTGCATATAGTACATGGTGTTACATTACTTAACACATAGCATTCATGCCTCAGGTGGTGCTGCAGGGCTGCCTCTGTTGGATGCGCATATTACACTTCCCTGTACATGTTTGAGAGCAGGTTGTGTCATGTTAGGCATCCCTGTTACTATATGAGTGAGTCAGAGAGGGGTATCATTCCCAGGGTTCCTACTGAGCCAGTGTATGTGCTATGCGTTGCCTCTTTGCCAAGGCCAGGGCATACTGGGCATGCCTCCTTCTGCCTACTGGGGCAGGCTCAGGTTGTTCCTCCTCCGAGTCACGCTCTGCCTGTGATGGCCTTGGCAATGGTGGGGGGCTGTTTGTCCCGCTCCTATGCTGGTCCTGCTGCAGCTGTTTTCGCAAGATCATATTATGTAGCATAGCACATACCATGACAATTTGGGTACATGTAGTTGGTGTGTACTGCAAGGCTCCACCAGATGTGTCCAGACACCGGAACCGTGACTTGAGCAGCCCAAACACACGCTCTATTACATTACGTGTTTGTGCGTGTGCCTCATTATGGTGTTCCTATTCAGGTGTGTGTGCGTTTCTGATGGGTGTCATCAGCCATGGCTCCAGTGCATAACCTTCATCCCCCACTATGTGTCCATGCAGGATGTCCACATTGGCAAATGTCTGATGTGGGAATCATGGTAGCTCCCAGGACAGCCAGCACACACATTCATTATTATGCCCTGGGCATCACACACGACCTGGCAGTTGATGGAGGGGAAGCCCTTGCAGTTGATGTATGCCCTACCCCGCTCACCGGCTGGTGCTTTGATGCGTATGTGCATGCAGTCTATTGCACCCACTACCTCAGGGTATTCCGCTATTTGCTGGAAGAGACGCGTATTGCTGGCCAATACCTCACGGGCATTGGGGAAATATACATGATCACCGACATGTGCTGACATGGCATCCAGGAACTGGTGCAGTACCCTGGAGGCTGATGCCTGTGATATCCCCATCATATCACCAGTTGGTCTCTGGAAGGTACCTGTTGCTAGTATTCTTAGGCCAACACATACCTTGGTTTCCATTGGGATGGGTTCCCCTCTGTTGGTTCTGTGTGTGAGGTGTGGCCTGCACAGCTCCACTATTTGCTGCAAGAGGTCTCTGTCCACTCTATAGCGCTCTACTATCTCCAGCTCATGTAACCCGTGGTCGGTGACCCTGGGCCTGTACACTCTTCTCCGTCTCCTCACTGTGGGTTGTCTGGCACCATCTGCATTGTCACCACCCTCAGCAAGTCGCCTATGTCTCATTATGACAGCTATGGCAGCCCCTAACATTTCTGCTCTGAGTTCAGCTTTTTCAGTTTTCACTTCTGATAACTTAACTCCTGTCTTGCAGTGTCTCTTGAGAGAAACATCCTGCACTGCTGTTTGCAGAGTTTTAAGTGCTGGGCTGGGCTACTATTCTGCCTGTGTAATTGCCTGCATCTAATTGTTTTCACCTGCTAGCTCCAGCAGTATTCTCTGCTAGCTTCCTACTAAATCTGTTGCTTCCTTTTTCCTTTCTGTTTCCTCAGGGTGGAGCCGTGTGTAAACCAGCAGAAACACGCTCACAGTGGCTTACATGCGCGCACACATGCTTACACGGTTCAGAATCTGCTTATTCGGATTAAAATGCGTGCACGCCCGCGCAAACAGTGTTAACCATCTCCCAACACGCTCCCACATGCTCAGTCTGCCTTACACGTGCGCACACTGCCTTACTCGCGCTTCATGGCACGCACACGTGCGCATACACATTCAGCAAGAAACTTTGGTGTTGGCAACAGTGTACACCTTCCATTTCTTGGCTTTCTCATGCTTAGTTAGTGGTACACCTCTTTCCATGATATCTGTCTGACATCTGTCATGTAACTCTGACCTCCAATAAACTGCATTTCTTTCTACCATTCCCCCCTGTGATGTCACCTATCTCCTACTCTGTTCCTCCCCTTTCTGTAACTCTTACACTACTCAGACTGTGCTCATTTGCTATGTGACAGTGGAATTCAGTATCCTTACACTCATTTGCATCAGATTGCCTACTAATGCTTAGTTACATGTCTTAGACTCAGCTTCCCCCCTTAGCAACCACTACACGGTGGCCATGTTGGTTTTGGTCTGCTGGTCCCTGCATTGACATTCCATGTATTGCATAAAACCTACGTTTGTAGGTTTAAAACCTCCGTTTTTATGTTCTATACAGCGCAGCCCGTTTGCTGGGCTGCGCTGGTTTAAACATCGGCAATCCGAAAAAAAAATTATATTTTTAATATATTTGCATCAGGTTACTTTGCCAATGGCCACATATTTGGCCATTGGCATGCTGCCTGACACATATGCACCCTTTATTTGGAGCTGACATGGCTCCATTGCAGTTTTTGCAGAAACGTACTCAGTTGTCAACTGAGTACATTTCTGCAGCTAAAACGGCTCTTACACGGGCTGTTCTGGGCTTCCTGGATCGCTAATCATCCTCATTTGCATGCTGTTCGGCTGCAAGTGAGGTGATTAGCTTATCCACGCCCACTCCGTGTAAGAGCCATTTTAGCTTGTCTCTTACATGGACTTTGGGCTGTTCCTGGATCGCGAAGGCTGCATGGAGTCTTACACTACTCTTAGACTCCGTGCAAGCCTTCGTGAATCCGGCCCGTTACCATTGCGTTTGCCATTGCCATAAACAGCTTAACAATATTTTTGGTTATAGTATACTAAGGCTATGAGACAAATTACAATTACTTTAACAATTAAACTTTTAAAAATACTACTCACCGTATCTCCAAATATGTTTCTTAACTAACCATCCAATGTCCAGTTTGTTTTTGTTTTAATTAGATTTTCAGCAGGCTCTTCCATGTAATCAGCCAATTTCTCTTGTTCATTATGAAAATCAGATATGTTTGGTAACAGTTCTTTCACATAAGGGAGCACACCCTGCCTTTTGAGACAAGCGCCATATCCAATGCTAACCTATATAGTTGCACCATAGCTCTCATTTCAGTCAATTCCCTATTAGCCATATGAATATGCTGAACAGTATTGTTAGCAAGTTCAGTCAATGCATGTGACAGTGCATTTAACTCAGCTATAGTTTGATAAATACCATAAAAAGGAATAAAGAAATTCAATACCTGGTCTTCTGTGCTTATTTATCTTTTATTTTGCAATTGACCAGTAGGAGGAGTCCAAAAATGTTGGATAGCTGGAGTAATGTAACCAGCATAACAACATTTGGACCAGTTGGTAGGGAACCAGAGATAAGGATGATATCCACCGATATAATAGTAATCAGCCTGCATAGTATACCCATACTTTCTCCCCAATTGTATGATATTAATTTTAGTTCATTCAAAAGACTTTTATTTTGAATCTGATTACATCTGCTGAATCCCACTCAAACAGTCCCTCTTTTGCATAGGAGGTGTTATCTGAAATTACACCTTCTTGGAGAAGTTTGAAACATTATGCCAGGTCAAATTTAAACCTAAAAGTCTGCCCGCAAACTCTGATTGCAAAGCTGGAACCATAATCATAGGTATGCTCCTTTGTGTTGTTGAAGTATGAATGAACAGACTCAGCAGTTGCTGATGTAAAGATCTTTTTATATCGATGAAGGAAGAGATTTCCCTTTGTCTTGGTTGAAGAAGGGGCCAGGGACATCAGCAGTCAAGTCATTAGGAGAGGGTGTGGCATCACCATTTTCACCTCTATAGCCACCAGGCAGGTTTTTTGCAATGAGAAGTATGGAATCAGGTCAGCAGCCCAACACACCGACAGCAGTGTGAGAAGTTAGAAGAAGAATAAAGTATAGAGTCCTTCTCACTGTGGCTCCAATGAATATTTTTGCTGAAATGCTTTAACAAACACCCAGTCACCAAGTTGCAGATTATGAAAAGATTGGGCAGAAGGCTGGGGAAAGGCTTTACATGTTTTATGATATAAAGTCTATAAAACAGAAACAAGTTTTGAGAAATAATTCAGCAATGCATCATCTGTTAAAACAAGTTCCATGATATTTCAAGTGGGTGGGGTGAGAGGCACTCTCATGTGATGGTCCATAAGAATTTTATGTGGACATAGTTTTTCACTAGAATTCAGTATTGCCCACAGACTCATTAGGACTAATGGCAATGTATCCAGCCATTTTAAACCAGTGTCTTCACACACTTTTCCCAGTCTGACTTTGATGGTTTGACTAATACATTCAACTAAACCAGATGACTATGGGTGATTGGGGCAGTGGAGTTGCAAATTTATTTTGAATATTTGGCATAACATTTTTATGACTTTTGCAGTGAAGTCTGTTCTCTATCAGAATTTATTATATGTGAAATTCCAAACTAGGAATGAACTCTTTTACAATTTAGTTGCAATTGTATTTGCGTTGTTTTTAGCAGGTGGCTAAGCTTCCACCCTAGCTGAGAATAAACACACTAACACAAGTACATTTTCATAGCTCCAACATAATCTCAACTGGATAAAATCTAGATGAACATTTACAAAAGGACTCCAGGGGGGTGGCAAAGTTGAACATTGTGTTAATACCAGGGGATACAGTATGAGATAAACAAGCTTCACAATTCCATACATAATGTTGCATCAGTGAATGAGAGGATGGCTTAAACTAGTCACAATTTAATAAATTTGATAAATCATTTTTGCCAATGTGATTTGGTAAATGATATGATCTTATCAACCAGGGCAGAATGGACTGAGGTGCAAAAATCCAACCACCGGGGTGTCACCATACCAGATATTCAGATTCTGTGCATTCTGATTTAATCCATTTTCCTTCTCATTTTAAATGCTTGATCTTGAAAAGCAATTACCGTGCCAAAATTAAATACAGAATTACACTGCATTTTATCAGCCTAACAGAGATTAGAACAGGATCTAGCCCAGCAGCCTGCTTTGCTGCCCTATTAGCCAAATTATTACCTTTTGATAACATAGCATTTCCTTTACTGTATGTCTGTACTTTTATTTCTGCTATTGGTTTGGGCAATAAAAGAGAATCCAGAAGCTTCTTTCCATAAGCATTTCTGATTTCAGTACCTGCAGCTGTAGTAAACTCACACTTCCTCCACAATTCCCCAAAATCATGTACTTTCCCAAATGCATACCAACTATCATTATAAACATTGACTACTCAGTCCTTTGCATATTTACAAGCCCTAATAAGTGCTACTAACTCAACCACCTGGACTGAAGTAAGCCCATTAAACCTTTCCTGTATTACCATGTCACTTTTAGTACCCACAACAATTTCAACAACCAAACATTTTTTTTTTTATTTCTTCCACAGGAACAATCCACGAAGAACTCTAATTTAGCATTTTGGATTAGAACGTCATACGTATCTCCTGTAGAAGAAAGCAAATGATTAGTCATAACAATATACTATGTGGTTCACTATCTTTAGCTGCTGGAAGCAGGGATACAGGGTTCAGTATCGGACACTGGACAAGTCAATGGCTGGGTCAGAGATTAGCAACAATTTATATTGTGTTATCCTTGAGGCAGAGAAATGCTGCATTTATGTTTTAACAAAAGGGTAGCTACTGCATGAGGGACTGCAATTCTAAGTTCATGTCCTAGAACAATTATAATAGCATGTTCTACCATTATGGCAGCCGCATCTGCTCTTGGGCAAGGTGGCAACCCACTTGCCAATGGATCCAGTGCCATGCTATAATAAGCTAGAGTTGTATGATTTTTACCATGCTTCTGTGTAAGCACACCTAGTGCAAACCCACCTTTTTCATGACAGAAAAGTGTAAAAGATTTCCTGTAATCAGGAAGACCCAGGGCAGCAGCATTTGTTAGGGCTTATTTTTTTAACAAAACTTATGAATTTTCTTCATTTTCTCCCCAAGGTAAAGGCTCTGGTGTGTTCTGTCATAATGAATTTCTCAGTGGCTTTGTTGGTCTTGCATAATTTGGAATCTACTATCTATATATTCTGCCATTCCTAAAAAAGACCTACATTATTTTGGGAGTGACTTGCAGAGTAGCTGTGGTTACCACTTTCACACGAGAGTAGTATTTGCGGACTTCCTTGAGCTAGCACATGACCCAGATGTTTTCCTTTTGGTGATCAAAGTTGAACCCTGGGATTCAATAAGCCATTTTGTCCATGCAGGAATAGTGCAGCAGCTCCTGCACGGAATATGACCACCGAGCAATCCAGTAAACAAGGCTGCGGGTGTGCATGAGCCTGCCAGGGCAATTTCTGGCATGGACACCAATGAATAATGCTAATTACCTCATTTACTGGTGAAAACCATGCAAATAAGGTGAATTAGCAATTCAGTAAGCAGGCAGGCATCCATGCCAGAACAGTGTGAGGTGCAGAAATGTATTCAGTTTCTAACCGAGTACATTTCTGCAAAAATCAAAATGGAAGTATGACAGCTCAAAGTAAAGCATGTATTATAACCATTTGGCATGCCAATGGCCAAAAATAATGCCATTGGCATTGAAAAGTGTTTCAAAATTATAAAAATCAAAGTTTATTTTTTTGGCCTGATTTCAGCCGTTTAAGCATAGCACAGTAGCGAGCAAATGGGATCATGCCAAAAATAAAAAAAAAGTGAAAAGAATTTTAAGTGAAATCTGCATTTTGTCGTTATAGTGTATGGCATGCAGAATCAAAACAACAACAGGTAATACTGGTTGCTAAGGAGGAAGGCTCTGGTGTAGTGGTGTAACCAGGGCCTAAGGCAGTGGGGTATGCAAATGAGCATATTTTACTGAATCACTAAATGGGAGACCATTCTCTGGCTTCACCTAACTGTGTAGGAGCTATAAGGCAGTGATGTAAGCAGGAGAAGCAGCTGACATGAAAAGGGGGTGTGTCATGCTTGATGTAAGCACACTGGAGCTCCGCAGCTCCCATTTGAGCTTAGTTAAGCACAGTTAAGCAAGGGTGTGTGTCTGAGGCTGTATTGACTTATTCCATTAAATGAAGACCGTGTTCACTTCCAGGGGAGGGCCTATTCTGCTTCAAAGTGTTTGCTTCAGCTAAATGGGTTTATACGGGATGCACCGAATCTAAAAAAAAAAAAAAAAATGGAAATAGCAAAACTGATTACATTTGGGCGCCGGTTTTGTGTGGTTTGCCTCGGGGCTTAAAAGGGGTGAAAATGGGAGGGGGAAAAAATGAAAAATAGCAGAATAAAAGCAATCAAGTACAAATAATATAGCAGGCAGGTGGAATGTATCATAGCCAGCCAATCATACAGGCAGCATCTGCAGCACAACAGTATAAACTGTGCAAACACCTTTCAGTCTGTTTTTTCCCACAAACTCTGGACCATTGGTGTACACACTCAGGGGAATTTTAACTGACAAAATGTTACGGGCTGCTGTCACTTTGATACATCAGTATGTGCTAGAGGCTGAGGGCAGTGAGGAGGATAATGCTGGCAACCCCCCCCCCCCAGACTGAGGAGGAGGAGAAGAGTGTTCAGACCCAGGATAACTTACCAGGGGCTACATGATCTGGAGATAGTAGAGGACTACAGGGTGGACAGGGACATACTTCAGTAATTTATCAAGCTGTGCTGGCCTTACCTCAGACCCAGAGTTAACAAAAGGGTACCCATCCCAATGGATACCAAGGTATGTGTAGCCTTAAGAATGCTAGCTACTGGTACTTTCCAAAGACCTACTGGGGACATCATGGGGGTCTCACTGGCATCTGCATCCAGGGTACTCCACCAGTTCCTCGTTGCCATGCTACCACATGCTGGTAAGTACATTTACTTCCACAGCACCCCTGAGGAGAGTACCAGCAATATGCGCCTCTTCCTCCGAGTAGCAGACTACCCGGAAGTACTGGGTGCCACAGACTACATGCACATCCACATCAAATCACCACCCAGTGAATAGGGTAGGGTCTACTTAAACCACAAAGGCTTTCACTCCATCAGCTGCCAGATCGTGTACAATGCCCAGGGCATTATCATAAATGTGTATGCTGGCAGCCCTGGAAGCTATCACGACTCCCACATCTGGCATTCCTCACAGCTGTACCAGGGATTTGCCAGGGGGGGGGGACATCCCATATGGCCATCTGTGGGGGATGCTGGCTATGCACTGGAGCTGTGAATGATGACTCCCATCAGAAATCCACACACACCCACACAAGAACACCTTAAGGAGGCACAAGCACAAACCCGGATCATTATACAGCGTGTGTTTGGGATGCTCAAGTCATGGTTCTGCTACCTTGACGTATCTAGTGGAGCCCTGCAGTACTCTTCAGCCACTTGTGCAGACATGTTCATAGTATGTGCCATGCTACACAATATGAACCTGTGGAAACAGCTGCAGCAAAAACAGAATGTGGAAGGGCCACACAGTCCCACATCATTGCCAAGGTCCCCACAGGCACAGAGGGACTCAGAGGAGGAACCCCTGAGCCAGCTCCTGTAGGCAGATGGAGGCATGCCCAGTATGGCCTGACCATGGCAAAGAGGCACTGCACAACACACACACTGACACTGTAGGGACCCAGGGACTGACACCTCTCTCTGCCTTGCATACACAGTAAAATGGATGCTACACACATCACACTACTTGTATCTTACCATGTATAGGCAGTGTACTGCGTGCATATGACACAGGCATCCTTCAAGCACTGTCTTCACAACTGCCACATGCACAAGGTAAGTCAGTCTTCTTAACAATAAATAAATGGCTTAGTATGTTCTGGTAGCATATTAATGGTATTGCTGCATGCATGCAAGGGAATTGGGTGGCCTACTGGGATAGTAGCAGACAACTGTCAGCTATGTGGGACACCAGGAAATATTTGCCCAGTACTGGCTTCCCCACACTATGCAGTAGTACCCAAGGTGACAAATCCCACTGCAGGGGCCAACTAACTGGGGGGTCATAGGTCACAGGCATGAATGTCAATGTGGGGGTCCCATACTCACCCCTAAGCCTCATTCAGCAAGTCAGCCATAGAAAACCATAACGAAATGTCTGGCAAAGGTCCACAAATGGTGACAAAGATGAAATACCCCCACCCAAAGACTTACACATTGATAGCACAGCAGGTCTTGGAGTTGTAGTTAAGTTCTGAAGGGTAAGAAGTCTGAAACTCAAATGTATGCCATTACAGTCTGTTCTGTGGTCTTTAATGATATGCATCTAGTCTCCAAGACAGAGCACAATACTATGCTAAATGGAATCAAAATGTAAAGCAAATATCAGCACAGTCTTTGCAAATGTGTACAGTTGACAGGAGTGCCCCTCCCATACCCATATTTCCATAGAAATGCAGTAACATGTATGTTTGCAGGGAATTATCAGCAGAACACAGATTGCCAGGGGTGTCCCAATCAACATGATAACTTGTTGCATGTCCACAATATGCAGGGTCAATAAGCTATGTATATGTGTGGTAAATACTGTCAGGATGATGCCAGCACTTACTCCCGGCTGTGGTGTTGCAGTGGCCTAAGTACGGGGCTATCTTTGACAGGGTCATGTTCCAAGAACTGCAGTGACAAGTATTCTGCATGTCAGCTACACCTACGGTAGGAGTTGTATACACTCTGCAGATGTCAATATCTGTTAATGCAAGAAAGCTGTACAGGTCATGGACAGGGGGCCACCCATATGGACAATATACAGCCTGGCGTAACCTACACAGTGCCTACCATATCTTTCAACTCTACAGACCTATTGCAGAATGTCCAGAGGTTTCCATCATAAGTGTGGTCTGTATCACATGAAATAGCAGCTGTCTGGCAATTCACTGCCAAATCACGCAAGATTAAGGTCAGAAAATAATGACAGATTGTAGTGTCAGACTTCATACCCTATAGAAACATGCATGCTAATGCAAAACCAGTTATTGAATCATCTTTCTAGGTTTGTAAGTCCAATACTTAAAAATTGTCCCTATATTTAGGCCTCTGTCCCCCAATCACTTATGGCTTTGTCCAGATGTCTGGTATAGTGCCTAGTAGAACAGCAGATACATGAACATCAGTGTATAAAAGGCTGCCACCTTTCTGTGTCAGCACTAACAACATGTCACTGGCCAACAGCCATATACCTGGAATGACACAGGTTGTCACAGAAGGAGCATAAGTATGCCTTGTATATCTGTTCTGCTTGTCCTAAGATGGCATTTGCTTGCCAACTATTTGCAAAACAAGAAAGGGTCAAGTCAAAACAGCAATGGCAGGCAGTGAGAAGGCAGGCATCAAACCTATAAGAGCAAACAAACAATTACCAAACCAATCTCCCAACTGTCTATGTTTGGCAGAACAGTATTAATACCCTGTCTGCATGTGTGGGCCTTGTCTGACTGTCACATTTGGGCCTGTGCAGATGTCAGTCTGTGATGGTATGACAGGTAGGCCCACACATAGCCTCATAATAACATACAGCAACACAAACCGTCTAAGGAACACAGCAAATGGAGTGGTGCAATGATGGACAACCAGCTAAATAGGTATACTCAGAGGTGTGAAGTCAACAACCTTATGTACGATGTAACGGCATGTTCCCTGCCCACATCAGAATTACAAATACATAACAGCAGCCACTGTGGCCAAAGCCTGTGACTGGACTACAGAAGGATATAGAGACACACATAAGGTGGAGGGGAACTACTAGCCAGACAAATGAAGAATGTTCACACCACAACAGATTGTGCAATAACATAGGTGCCATGCAGTATAAGGAGTCAGTAAACATCACCTATAAATACACAACACACACCCATGTAAGTGGAGGTCTGCAACAAACCAAAACCCAAACAATGGACACCTCAGAGGCAAAATCACATGACAAAACCCCACAAACCTACACACCAC
>NC_056728.1:1689857445-1689869945 GCF_019279795.1 Protopterus annectens
CAGAGGGACTCGGTGGAGGAACCCCCTGAGCCAGCTCCTGTAGGCAGATGGAGGCATGCCCAGTGTGGCCTGGCCATGGCAAAAAGGCAATGCATAGCACACACAATGACAGTGTAGGGACCCAGGGACAGACATCTCTCTCTGACTTGCATACACAGTAAAATGGATGCCACACATATCACATTACTTGCATCTTACCATGTATAGGCAGTGTATTGCATGTATATGACATGGGCATCCCTCAAGCACTGTCTTTACTACTGCTGTATGCACAAGGTAAGTCAGTCTTCTTAACAATAAATGAATGGATTAGTATGTTCTGGTAACATATCTATTGTATTGCTGTAGGCATGCAAGGGAATGTGGTGGCCTACTAGGATAGTAGCAGACACCTGACAGCTATGTGGGACACCAGGAAATATTTGCCCAATACTGGCCTCCCCACACTATGCAGTAGTACCCAACAAATCCCACTGCAGTATATGTGGGGGTCAAAGGTCTCAGGCATGGATGTCAGTGTGGGGGTCCCATACTCACCCCTCAGCCTCATCCAGCAAGTCAGCTGTAGAAAAACATAAAGAAATGTATGGAAAGGCCCACAAATGGAGATAATGATGAAATACCCCCCTACAGACTTACACAGTGATAGCACAGCAGGTCTTGTAGTTGCAGTTAAGCTCTAAAGGGTAAGAAGTCTGAAACTCTAATGTATGCCATTACAGTCTGACCTGTGCTCTTTAGTGATATGCATCTAGTCTCCAAGATAGGGCACAATACTATGCTAAATGGAACCAAAATGTAAAGCAAATATCAGGACAGTCCTTGCAAATGTGTACAGTTGACAGGAGTGCCCCTCCCACACCCATATTTCCATAGAAATGCAGTAACATGTATGTTTGCAGGGAAATAGCAGCAGAGAACACATTGCCAGGGCTGTCCCAATCAACATGATAACTTGTTGCATGTCCACAATATGCAGGGGTCAATGTATATGTTTGGTAAATACTGTCAGGATGTGGCCAGCACTTACTCCCGGCTGTGGTGTTGGAGTGGCCTAGGTACAGTGCTGTCTTTGACAGGGTCATGTTCCAAGAACTGCAGTGACAAGTATTCTGCATGTCAGCTACACCTATGGTAGGAGTTGTGTACACTCTGCAGATGTCAATATCTGTTAATGCAGGAAAGCTGTACAGGTCATGGACAGGGAGCCACACATATGGACAGTATACAGCCTGGAGTAACCTACATAGTGCCTACTATATCTCTCAACTCTACAGACCTATTGCAGAAAATCCAGAGGTTTCCATCATAAGTGTGGTCTGTATCACATGAAATAGTGGTTGTCTGGCAATTCAATGCCAAATCACGCAAGACTAAGGTCAGAAAATAATGACAGATTGTAGTGTCAGACTTCATACCCTATAGAAACATGCATGCTAATGCAAAACCTGTTATTCAATCACCTTTCTAGGTTTGTCAGGCCAATACTTAAAAATGTTCCCTATATTTAGGCCTCTGTCCCCCAATCACTTATGGCCTTGTCTAGATGTCCGGCTCTCAGAAATTGAGAGATATAGTGCCTAGTAAGACAGCAGGTACATGAAGGTCTGTGTACTGCCAGTGTATAAAAGGCTGCCACCAGCACTGACAATATGTCACTGGCCAACAGTCATACCCCTGGAATGACACAGGTTGTCATAGAAGGAGCACAATTATGCCTTGTATATCTGTTCTGCTTGTCCTAAGATGGCATTTGCTTGCCAACTATTTGCAAAACAAGAAAGGGTCATGTCAAAACAGCAATTGCAGGCAGTGAGAAGGCAGACGTCAAACCCATAAGAGCAAACAAGCAATTACCAAACTGATCTCCCAACTGTCTATGTTGGGCAGAACAGTATCAACACCCTGTCCCCATGTGTGGTCTTTTGTCTGACTGTCATATTTGGGACTGTGCAGATGTCAGTCTGTGACAGCTAGGCCCACACACAGCCTCATAATAATATATACCAACTCAAACCATCTAAGGAACAGAGCAACTGGAGTGGTGCAATGATGGACAACCGGCTAAATAGGTATACTCAGAGGTGTGAAGCCAACAACCCTGTGTGTGATATAACGGCATGTACCCTGCCCACATCAGAATTAAAAATACATAACAGCAGCCACTGTGGCCAAAGCCTGTGACGGGACTACAGAAGGATATAGAGACACACATAAGGGGAAGGCAAACCACTAGCCAGACAAATGAAGAATGTTCACACCAGAACACATTGTGCAGTAACATAGGTGCCATGCAGTGTAAGGAGTCAGTAAACATCACCTGCAAATATACAACACTCACCCATGTAAGTGGAGGTCTGCAACAAACCAAAACCCAAACAATGGACACCTCAGAGGCAAAAATCACATGACAACCCCACAAACCTCCACATTACAGACCATGTAGACTCCACACACCAGGGTATTTTAAACACTAAAGCCTTACCCCAAACACCTACCCTACACAGATAGGCTAACAGCATTGTCCCTCTACCCTGTTCCATACAGACTCTGCTGAGGTGACCCCTGTCTGCCATACAAAGCAATCCAGACCCTGCCTTGATGGGACTGTTGCACATCTGGAACTCAAGGCCCACTCCATCAACCTGTAGGCGCAGTATCAACCTGGGCTGTGTTATCAGTATGGCTTGTTGGTGTGGCAGATATGTGTACCACACACTATCCAATCTGTGGAATACACTCCCTGTCAACAACAAGCCAAGTGCCTCAATACCCTTAGTGAGGTGCTCCCTGTATAACTGCATGGGAGACACAAAATACAATCCTGTGATCCCACCTGTGTCCCTACTGGACAAGGGCTCTTTGTGCTGACATGTTGTAACATAGGCTAAACTCTCATCTGCGTGGGTTATGATGGCTTCAGGGCCAATACCCTACTAATGTCACAGCAACTTATCAATCTATAAACAACTCTCTGTCAGTGGTTCACCACATTACTCAGTACTGCTCTGTCACTGACATACCTGGAAGTCGCAGTGCCATGTAGAATATACTACACATATAATGGACATTCTGCATAGTAGAATTATCTCTGCCCCCACCCCTACACCTCCCAACCTCTGAAAGCAAGACATCTGGACAAGGTCATAAATAAAAGTGACACAAAGGCACAATGATAGGCACGTGTTGTAAATATTGCCCTTACATACTAAGAAAGTTGGTAGGGTAAGGGGTTTTGCATTAGCAGGAATTGTCTGAAGTTTATGAATTCTGAAACATTAATGTTTGTCATTATTTTATAACCTCAATCTTCAATTATATGCAACTAACTTGCCATAAAAATACAAGTTTATGTAGACTGGACAAAACTTCTAGACAAACACCTGGACATTCTGCCAAAATATGTACAGTTGAGAGGTATGGCCACACCAGGATATGGCTTTTCAGGTAAGAAGAATACCACACAAGCAGGAGATCCCTAGCCAGTATATACCCAAGTTGCTGGACTGTTTACACAGCTTCATCAGTCAACTGGCTGTAGCTACACCTCTCAAATGGCCTTTTTGGGCAGGAATGTATATAGTCGGGCTTATAATATTGGTTTTTGCATCATATATCTTGTATCCCACTGGTAAAACACTTTGCTGATCTGAGGATGTCTGTCACTAGGCAATGACATAATACATTGCAGTGTCAGACTTCAGATATGCCAGAAAACGTCTGCTAAAACAAACCAAGTACCCTTAGGAAAGCCCTGTTTACTTTTGAGAGGTATGGCTGTAACACACAAAACCCCAGACTGGAGTACACCTATCTCTGGAATGGAGTCCCACACTCACTATAGAGGGTCACACTGGGCATGCTCCTACACTTAGAGAATCACAGGCCATATTAGAACCCACATCAGACTATATAACTGTATTGTGCATATATGTCTTTGCATTCAGACAGCTATGTACACCTTAACTGTCCCTACACACAACCATCAGACAGGATTACCCTCAGTTAACTGCAGGTGGCCCATATGTGATGTATCTGCATCTGTTGCACATGATACACAGACATATATATGGGCAACAGATACTATGTCAAGCATACACACACATAGATGTGGGGAAGAGAGAAACAGACAGTGATAGAGAGAGACACACACACAGGGGACCACACACAGAGTGAGTCACACACACGGATACCCTTAATGGCATAGAGTGATGTCCTGATAAGGACAGTGGCATACCGGTTGTAGCCAGTCACACATGCCAGCATGAAAGCAAGTTCCATTGTATAATAGTAATGAGGTATGGGTTATAATATCACATCACCTGCTGTGTGTGTGTGTGTGTGTGTGTGTGTGTGTGTGTGTCTGCAGGTCTAAGTATTAGGAGGCTGTTCTCACTTAGTACACTTCCCATTGTTCTACTTCACAAGATCTGCTGCTATCATTCACATTAGAAGTACCGTTGGATACCTGTCAGCCCCATAAGCTCTGTAGTTCTTGCGATAACTGTGTAACTCTATAATACAAATAACTAGATAGGTAGGGGTTCTAATCTGAGTCCTGGCAAATGTGTGTGTGTTTGTTGGTGAAACAGTTTAAGGCCATTTCCACAAAGTACAATTCCCAGGCCCCCACTTTAGCACTCCTGCTGATGTCATTCCCCTTAGAAGTACCTTTGCACAGCCCCACCCCTATAAGCTCTGTGGAGTGTGCAATAACTATGTAACAGTATAGTGCAAATAACTAGATAGGCTTGGGTCCTACTATTATTTCTAGCAAATGTGTGTAGAAGTGTGTGTCAATATGTGTGTTTACAAAATTATGTATTTTGAGGACTTTCCCACCCACAGCACTTCCCAGTGCTGTACTTTAGCGGTCCTGCTGATGTCATTCCCCATAGAAGCACCTTTGCACAGTCTCATCCCTATAAGCTCTGTGGCATGTGCAATAACTATGTAACAGTATAGTACAAATAACTAAATGTGCAGGAGTTCTATTCCCTGTAAAATGTGTGTGTGTACAAGTGTGTGTAAGTGTGTATGTTGATAGAATGATGTATTTTGAGGACTTTCCCACCCACAACACTTCTCAATGCCCTACTTTATCAGTCCTTATGATGTCATTCCCCTTAGAAGTACCTTTGCACAGCCCCAGCCCTATAAGCTCCATGGCATGTGCAATAACTATGTATCAGTGTAGTACAAATAACTAGATAGGCAGGGGTTCTATTCCCAGTTCTGGAAGATGTATTAGTGTGTGTATGTTTGTAGGCTGAAATATTTTGAGGACTTTCCCACCCAGTACACATCCCTCCGCCCAGCTTTAGCAGTATTGCTGATGTCATACACCCTAGAAGCACCTTTGGGCTCTTGTCAGCCCAGTAAGATCTGTAGCATGTGCGATAACTGCTTAACACTGTAGTACGAATAACTAAATAGGCAGGGGTTCTATTCTCAAATCTGACAAATCTGTGTGTATATAACTGTGTGCAAGTCTGTATATTTGTAGGATGAAGTATTTTGAGGACTTTCACACCCAGTGCCCTACTTTAGCAGTCCTGCTGATGTCATTCAGCTTAGAAGTACCTTTGTGCACTTGTGAGCCCTGTAAGCTCTGTAGCACATTCAATAACTGTGTAACACTATAGTACAAATAACTAGACAGGCAAGGGTTCTATTCTCAAGTATGGGAAATGTGTGTGTGTATAAGAGTATGTAAAAGAGTTTGTAAGTATGTATGTTTGTAGGCTGAAGTATTTTGAGGACTTCCCCACCCACAACACTTCCCAGTGCCCAACTTTAGCAGTCCTGCTGATGTCATTGCCCTTAGAAGTACCTTTGGACAGCACTCAGCCATATAAGCTCTGTGGCATGTGTAATAATTATCAGTATAGTACAGATCACTAGATAGGCAGGGGCTATACACTCAGTTGTGCCAAATGTGTGTGCATGTGTGAAGGTGTTTGTAAGTGTGTGTGTTTGTAAGTGTGTATGTTTTTAGGGTAATGTATTTTGATGCCCTTCCCACCCAGTACATTTCCCATTGCCATACTTTATAAGGGCTCTTGATGTAATCACCACCTTAGACATACCTTGTGACAATGTGAAATCCTATAAGCTCCGTGGTGCATGTGATAACTGCATAAAACTATAGTACACATAACTAGATAGGTAGGGGTACTAAAGTTAATACTGACAACTGTGATACCCAGGTTACATGTATGAAGGCTAGGCGCTGTATCAAGGGTATGTATGCAAGGTCACACTGTCTGCCACAGTTGCCCCTCACACACTGTTGCATGTAAACACTCCTGGTAAACATGAACATATACAGCTGTACCTTGGCTATGAAAAGATCACTGAGTTTCCACTTCGCCATACTCATCATTGCTACTGTCAGCAGGCCCACAGCCTGCAGACACACAGACACCTGGAACACAAACAGAATACAGTACATAGCACTACAGTCAGTAAGCAGTACTAACAGCAATAGTGCATCATGACTAACATGGTACATACACCTTGATGTGTACCCATAACTATTGTCAGCAGACAGCACCTTACACAACATGATATTGCGACACTGTACTATAGTCACCCTGTGCAGCAGACCCATATGAGTATGTCCGTGCATTGATGGTATGGATAACAGGGTTGTGGCACAAGTATTATCATATGCACAGGGTGTGGTGTTGGATTTCAGAGGCCTAAGCTGGGCCATATGGCTGACATCATGTGTGTGTGTCTGGAGGGGTGATGTTCAACTGGGCTGTGCAGAGAAGCTGTGCATGTCTGGTGGTGACTGGCCTGTGATAGGGATGTGTGGCAGTTTGTCTGCACACCATCAAGTGATGTGGATGCCCAATACAGGGCTATGTTGGACAGCCATCAACGGTATATGGCAAGATGTACGGTTCACCATCTTCCAGCAGGGACGCTGTAACTGGTTCTGCCAAGAGTATCACCAGGCCCAAGTACAAATGCAGTACTACTCCCTGATGGTGACTGCTGTCTGCTGGATCTGGTTCCCTGATGGGACTGGCCAGGACAACATGCCTATGCTCACAGCTGATCATGTTGCTGACCTAAGTCCACCTGGCCAATGCCTTACTCCCACCACATGCTCAAGCACAGACATTGCATGGTTGAGCAGGGACAATGTCTCACCCCACTGTCTATCCATGACATCAGCAAGATAATGTGTGGCATCAGAAATGCTGTGGTGGTCATCACACATGGCAGGGAGTGCTGTATTCATGACCCTGAGCATCTGCCTGGTGTTGCAGTCAGTACTCACCTGTGCCTCCATGACAAATTGTAACATGCATATGGTGACACCTGCTGTGGCACTTGCCATGGGGCTTGATGGGCAACAGTCCTCTGTCGGGCACCCCAGTTCATCTGCCTGTGTGTGACTTTGCCTGCTCTCTGCCTATGGCTGATGTCTACACTCATACTCACCATACTCAACACACTAGCCTGTTCCATGCCACCACGCTTAACATGTCCATTATCAGTGGCTGCTGGGGACTGGGTATGTGTGAGCATACTGACTGTGTGCGGGGACATGGTGAGGATGAAGGGTGAAAGTGGGATAACAAACAATGGCATGGATTTAGGCACCAACAACCCTACCTGTGCCTCACTATGACCACCATCATCATGGGAGTACACTAAGAAACTTACATCAGGTTGTGAGGGGGAGGGCCACCAAACCCTGTGTTCACCTGCGAGGGGAAGACAACATATGTGAATTAATACCCTGAAGTATTATGTTTGCTGACACACACACACACACACACACACACACACACACACACACACACACACACACACACACACACACACACACACACACACACAATATTGGTACAGTCTGGCACAGCTGTGACACCTATGGGCCCTTCAGGGCAGACCTTTCGGTAGTTCTGCCTGCTGCCATCCATCTCTTTTACTGCTACCGTAAAGCCCACAACAAAGTGTGACAAATCCTACTGTGTGATGGGCCTAGTAGCATAATGGTAATTGTAGCCAAGACCAATGCTATTGGAGTGAGCTATACGGTGTCACCAAGTGCAGTTGCATGTACTGTAAGAGCTGACTTAATGCTATACAGACCACACACAATGACAAGGTGTAATGTTATGTGATGATAACTCATGAAGGGACAAGACTATACACTATCATTGCAGTACTGACACAGTTCAGACTCACAGGGATTCATTTCAGACAACATTGCAGGGCAGTTTGCAATACATACAGGAAACATGTAAAGTACTAGGTGCACAGCCTCATAAGATGATACCAGGCTATTGGTCCTGATGCCCTCATAAGATTGGCCCAGACTTTCGCCCATGTCCCTTCCAAGCCAGCAGTTGTTTCCCCTATCCAGCTGGTATACCCATGGGAACCCAGGGGTGTCCCATCTATTTCCAATGTAGTTGTCCAGCCTTTACTTCAAGAAGGCTAGACACATACTCTGCCAGACTCGGGGAGGGAATGTAGCTTACAGACTGTATATTGTGTGGGACACTACACTATCCCGCCAACAAGTACTATACATGCCACAGAATAGGTTGAGGGCCTTGCATGCATGATGGGTGAGTGGGGTCTGTCTTACAGATATGCAGAAACACCATCAATGCTGGTTTGAAAATGGCCTTGTATGCCAGACACAGGTCACGTATGATCAGTCTGTATGAGACTGAGTACAGGGACAGGGCTTTCAGCCTACCTGTACTGGATAGGTGTTACAGACCCTGGATTTTCCTGATTGGGAACCCTGTGGTCTCTGCAACTGCTGCATTTGCTTGGCAAGGTACATGTCAAAGGAGCCATTGCGCTTGGTAATGCGTCTGATAAGGATGGAGTACAGGGATGTTGTGGCCTCCTGGCTCCTGGATGACATACCCGTATTTGTGAGGTGGGCCATGCAGACAGCCTTCAGTACAATAGTGCCCACATGGTGGGAAACAGGTTGCTACCAAACTTGGTGCACATGCAGACAGCCTTCAGTACAATAGTGCCCACATGGTGGGAAACTGTCAGGTTGCTACCAAACTTGGTGCACAAGTCACCTCACACCTGATTGCATGCTCAGTACATTATTACTGTCATAATTAGTGTGGATGACATCTGTTACAGCAGGAAGAATGATGCCTCTCCTGGCATGTAGTTTGCGGAAATGCTTCTTGCACCAATCAGTTGGGTGAAGGCCTCTTGGGGATGCTCACATCAGTAGGGGAATGTAAGACATTGGCCAGCTTGCAAGCATGTGTATACCTGGTCAGCCACAGACCACTGCTTTTATCCGGTACCTCAGATACGTATATCTGAAACAGTAGAGGCCCCCAACCAATCCTTGGGATACACCACTTTGGAAGACTCTACTGCTTGAAGTGGGTTCCACTACTTTGACCGAGTGAGTACTATCATTGGGCCAGTTAGCTACCCATTTGGTAACATACAGGTTGATGCCTAGCTGTGTAGGCGTATGTATCCTGGCTGACTGGGGATTATTGTGAGAGAATTGGGCTAGGTGATGGTAAGCATTGTTCCCCATCTTTCCCTTGTCTTTGTGTTTGTTGACCATTTCAGAGAGGTCGACCAGGTTTAACAGGCCTGATCACCCTTTGACAATACCATGCTGTGTGGGCTCAGGCATTTTGATGTTGTCGATGTCCCTGTTCGTAATGTCCTTGATATTGTCTTCCATGCCCTTGCAGAGCAGGCCAATTATGCTGATGTACATATCATTGGCTGGGTGGGTGGATTGCTCCACCTTTGTGTATAGGGATGACAGTGGCTGTCTTCTGTGCAGATGGGATGACATTGGTGCTCAGGCCTTGGTTGACTACAATGCAGAATGGATCTGAGAGCCCATGCTATGTACGATGCAGCCAGGGATGGTATCAGGCCTACGGAGGCTTATGTGTGTTGCCTTTGAGAGGGCATTACGGACCTGCTTCTTGATGATGAGGGGAGGGGGGCAGGTGCTGTGCATGCACATGTGTACTGATGGGGGGATGGGGGTGATGTTTACACTTCACCTGTTTGCAGCTGGTTGCCTATATCCATGCCGTATGTGTATGTGGTGTTATTGACCACCACTACAGAGCAGATTTGTGTATTACCTCTGGGATTGCAGACACATGTGTGGAAGGCCTAGTGATTGGCCTTGGTGGATGTGTCCAATCTGCACTTAAAGATAGCCTTAGGGTAATTCACCTGTGACCTTATTTGCTTGTGCAGTCCAAGGTGACATTGCTTCCAATAAGGCACATGTTCCTTCTTGGGCCTGTCCAGCAATTATTTCTACCTATTATGGCATTTGTGTATTGCTGCTGTCCACCATGGACATTCACCTGTCAGGTACTGCTGAGTCCATACAGCTATGTAGGTGCCCACATAGTATTGTGATGTGGGTCTGGACACTACTGCTAGCTCCAACTGATGGGACATTGGCTGTAAAGCTACTTCTACCTGCTCTGAGAAGATGCATAGTCATTTTTGTAAAGATAATTTTGTTTGACCCTGACAAGGGGGACAGGGGAGATGGTGACCTGAACAGTGACAGCTATGTGGTCAGATCTTACCATGGAGGATGACACTGTAGGAGCACTACAGTGGCTACTCATGTTGGTTAGGACCAGGTACAGGATATTTCCACCTGTCGTAGGAGTGTTGACCGGCTGATCCACTGCATTGAGATTGACAAAGCCGAGGAATCTCTGTGCATTCATGTTCTGGTGGCATAGGTCATGCATACTATGGTTGGGTAGATGAAGTCACCTAGGGACAGGGTAGATGATTGAATAATGACAGATTCCAGCAAGATCTAATAGGTGTGGTGGGTGTCCATAGTCATGGTTGGAGGCCTGTAGCTAGCTGTGATTTGAGTAGGTGTTTTGTCAACTATTAACTGCACTCAGGATGTCTCCCATGTGTCATACTGTGTCCAGCTTGGAGGTGTGTATGTGTATGATAATGTCAACACTCAACCTCCTGTGGCTTTGCAGCCCTCCATTTGGGGTCTAAACATATGATATGATGACTAACCTGGCAGGGTTAGTGTGCTCTCCACAGCTACAAAGCATGTGTCAGTGACTGCACACGTCAGCATCCTACAGGACAATGTACGCTTGCATTGACATGGGTTTCCTGCTAAGACACCTAGCTCCTGTTAGAGCAAGACGTCTGCACAAAGGTACACATCACTGGTGGGCAAAGGCTAGAAGATAGTGTTACTTTATGAATCTAGCTGAAACACACTTAGTTGCCAGCAAAGACTGTGTCACATTCACAGGTCTGCTCCACAGGATATGACATTTGACAATCAAATGTATGCTATTATGTTATGACTTCAGTCTTTAATAGATTGCCAGTGATCTGCCAGACAACACACAACTGTATACGGTATTGACTACAAATATGAAGCAGACATGTGGTCAGTTTGCAAAACTCTGGACAGTTGTCAGGTATGGGCTCAGTATATCACATACAGTTCAGCAATCACTTCTGCACCTGTTGTGTACTATGCACATACCCTATATAAGTCTCTTTCATTTGTAAGACAAGCATATGCATCATAGTAGCATTCATAGGTGACATTTGAATATTTATTAAATCCCAGGTAGCTGGCCTAGCAGTTTCACACTCAGTATTGGACAACAGACAGTCCAGTAGTAGTCAGACATGAGCTGGCCTTTGCTGGGGTGACTCAGGGGCCAGAGATGTGATCCATGCCAGTGCAGCGCAAGCAGGAATGGCCATAGGTGCCGGACAGCAGCATGTGAGTCCAGCAGGTCTTGCTGCAACCTAGTGTTTAATGTCCTATTTAACGTTATTGCATCCCCCCCTTCTGCATTCCATTACAAGCTTACATGATTGACATACCTGTTACAGTGCTGAAGAGTTTCCTCAGAATAATGCAAATGGTTAGGTTTGTGTAGTCACTGTCTGTCTTTGTGTAGATGGGTTCAGACCTGTGTTGCATAGACAGCAGCTTGCCTTTTGTAGGTAATGCTCATAAGCAGGTGATGGCTTGTGGACCAATCAGTGTCTTCCACTTGCTACTTGCATCCAGAACAGCTGTGTTGCCTTTCCATTAGCTAATGCCATAGCAACACAGTGCTATAATTAAGTCCTTTATGTGGACCTTGCCCTTTTCCTTGCCTATGTGGAGGACATTATGGTGGTGTAGGTGCTACAGCTTCACAGACAGTAGGTGGAAATACCTCTCAGGACTAGCCATGTAGTGACACCCCAACAACATGGGGGACAAAGCTCCAGAATTGGGTACAGATTGTAAGTATTGCTGTTATACACATAGAGGATTGCTAGGTTAACGGTTTGTCTGGACATGCATTCTCTGTGTGACTTGATGTTAGTGCTATATCTCTGATATACCGCTCAACCATCCAGATGTCCACAGACTTCCCAGAGGTTTGCCTGTTATGTTTGGTCTTTTCCTCAAACAACTTCTGTTTTTGTGAAATCAGTAG
>NC_056728.1:1689874945-1689959945 GCF_019279795.1 Protopterus annectens
TCAATCCTTCAAAGTACTCTTTCCATCTGCTCAACACACTCTCCTTGCTTGTGAGTACATTTCCCTCATTATCCTTTATCACCCTTGCCTGCTGCACATCTTTACTAGCTCGGTCCCTCTGTCTAGCTAATTGGTACAGGTGCTTTTCTCCCTTCTTAGTGTCCAACCTTTTATACAACTCTTCATACGCCTTATCCTTAGCCTTCCCCACCTCTCTCTTTGCCATGCACCTCATCTCCTTATACTCTTGTCTACTTTCTTCATCTCTTTGACAATCCCACTTCTTCTTCGCCAACCTCTTTCTCTGTATAGTCTCCTGTACTTCTTCATTCCACCACCAGGTCTCCTTGTCCTCCTTCCTCTTTCCAGATGTCACACCAAGCACCTTTCTAGCCATCTCTCTTACTAGCGCTGCTGTAGTTACCCAGCTATTCGGTAACTCTTCACTGCCACCCAGTGCCTGTCTTAACTCTTCCCTGAACATCACCTCACAATTACCCTTTTTCAATTTCCACCATTTGATCCTTGGTGCTGCCCTCACACTCATCCTCCTCTTCTTGATCAGCAATGTCATCCTAAAAAAACACCATCCTATGCTGCCTAACTACACTTTCCCCTGCCACCACTTTACAGTCTCCAATCTCCTTCAGACTGGCCCTTCTACATAACATATAATCCATCTGTGTGCATCTTCCTCCACTCTTGTATGTCACCCTATGTTCCTCCCTCTTGTTAAAATATGTATTCATCACAGTCATGTCCATCCTTTTTGCAAAATCCACTACCATCTGACCTTCTGCATTCCTTTGCTTAACACCATACCTACCCATCACTTCCTCATCCCCTCTGTTCCCTTCACCAACATGCCCATTGAAATCTGCTTCAATCACCAGTCTTTCATCCTTGGGTACAGTCATCACCACTTCATCCAACTCACTCCAAAATTATTCTTTCTTATCCATTGCATACCCAGTTTGTGGAGCATATGCACTAACAGCATTCATCATTACACCATCAATTTCCAGCTTCGTAAACATCACTCTATCCGACACCCTTTTCACCTCCAAAACACTCATAGCATACTGTTCCTTCAGGATAATGCCTATGCCATTTCTCCTCCCATCCATACCATGATAAAACAATTTGAAACTGCCTCTGATACACCTAGCCTTGCTCCCCTTCCATCTGGTCTCTTGCACACACAATATACCAACCTTCCTTTGGTCCATCATATCAGCTAGCTCTCTCCCTATACCAGTCATACTGCCAACATTCAAAGTTCCAACCCTCACTTTCACAGTCCTAGCCTTTACCTGCTTTCGGGCATGTCTTCCCCCTCTTCTCCTCCTTCGGCCAACAGTGCCCAATTTCCGCCAGCACCCTCTTGGCCAACAGTACTGGTGGAGTTCATTGTTAACCCAGGTCACGTCAGATCCGGTATGTATTTCTGTACTGTTGTCTGCATGTATGATTACATGCAGAACACAGTAAACAATTTACTCCTTCTTATTTATTTCACTATATACTGAAAGGTAGATCTGTACTCACCAGCCTGTCAGTGCATCCTTGTCAGTCTGATGGCATGGGCCTCAGTGTTCATAGCCCTCTCTTCTGTAGCTGTAAGGGTGAGAAACAAACATTATGCATACCTATCACATACTCAGGCTAGAATTTGGTATAGCTATAGCTGGGATACTTGCAAACTGCTGAAGCATGCTGGTCCCGAGCATCTTGGATCCATTGAGCCAAGAGCTCCCCCTTTCTATGCTTTAGGTCAGCATAATGATGCCATACCTACTCACCAGTTTGGGGGATTCCAGTGGCACTGGTGAGGTCACGTGCCAGAGAGTCCCAGGCCTCCACTTTGTACCGAGAGGCCTGGTACTGACCCTGCAGCAGTCTGTCATCATGGTGTTCTACGAGGAGTCCAGCCATGACCCTGAAATCCAGCATGCACCAGCACTGTGCCTTAAGGTGTGATCCTTCTTCAATGCCAGACATGTTCCTGCAGAGATCAAACTAAACAAGTTATGTCTGTATTCCCACCTGCATGGTTTAAATAAGGCCATATTCCCACCCTTTGCCATCATTGGACCATTTCAAAAATGCTGAGCACAGCTTAGCAGCATGCAAACCTGCTAAGCTGAGTTGAACAGTGCTTAAAGGGTAATTGCTTAGCATTGCTTAACAATGAGCAAATCCATTTAGCTGAGCTGACTGCTGCTTAGCATTCACATTTAGCAATGCTTACACAGACTAAGCATAGCTGAGCACTGTTAATCATTGCTCACTTTTCATTTTAAGAAAATACCAGGATAATGATTTATTTAATCATTGCTGACATATTAGTAAGTGTATATGATTTACTTTACATGATGTCCCTCTATGTGCTTTCATTACATTACCATTTGGTGTGACTATACTGGATGGGACACTTGTGTATGCATGGATGATCTCACATTATATGCACTCACACTTACATTTTAGACAAGCTACATTACCCTGGTTGACAAATATCAGTTACTACATAATTTAAAATTACGATAATAATAATAATTTTAATATTGCTGCTTTCCCATGTAAAAATAAAGTGTCTGTCTTGGCACTCAGACCGTGAACGCCTGCATACAAAGCCAGGAGTCTAATCACTACACTATCTCTGCATGGGGATTTTATCTGTATATTTTTATTTATCTCTTATGAGATGTTTAAGCGATGCTGAACAGAGGGCCATAACGTGCACACCCACTCAGCTATGCTTAAACATACCTTAGAATGTAAAAAAAAAAATAATTAATTAATAAACCCACTTTATTTACATGTATCTGTACTCCTTGTCAGTCACAGTATGTGAAATTGTAAAGGGACACATAGACACAGATTTTAATTATTGCTCTTACAAACTTAGAAAGTGTGACTGTGGTTTTCTAGCAAATCAACAGCAAATCACTCGGGGTTTAAGTCAGAACATACTGACAGACAGTTGGGGTTTCAGACTTCATACCCTTCAGGAAATCCGTGCTAATGCAAACCTTTTATTCTATCAACTTTCCTGGTTTGTAAGTGCAATATTTAAAAGGTGTCTTTATTTTTGTGCCTTTGACCCCTCCATTATTTATGGCTTTGTACAGCCTTCTTTCTCTAGGAGGTTAAGAGGTATGTGAGGTAGGCATCTGGGCATTCTTTGGAAACCTGTACAGGTGAGGGCTATGGCCTTATGGCACTTTTACTATGGCAGACATTTGGGTTTCAGTCTTCATACCCTTCAAGAAGTCTGTGCTACTGCAGACCTTTTATTCTATCAGCTTTCTGGGTTTGTAAGTGCAATATTTAAATAGTGTCCTTATTTTTCTGCCTTTGTCCCCCCATTATTTATGGCATTGTACAGCGTTCTTGTTGTAGGAGGTTGAGAGGTATGTGAGACAGGCATCTGGGCATTCTGCAGAAACCTGTACAGTTGAGGGCTATGGCTGTATGGCACTTTTACAATGCAAGGGCTGTGTGACAGAACCTGTTACACACCCCCTGCATTGCTTTCTTGTTCCCCTATGTATTTCAGTGTCCGCTGACATTGAAATACTCATTTATTTCATTTCAGTGTCTGCGGACACTGAAATACTTTTAAAAAATGCCATACGGCACTTTCTGAGTGCAGGGAGCATGTTAGATGTGCATGCACTACCTAACCATGCCCCCGGCACTCAGTAGTGTTCGTGTCTGTTTGGCTTTAGCAGCAGCATGCCTTTATGAATATGTAAGGTGCGGTGCTATTAAAACTAAGGGTAAATGGACATGGTTCACTCCATGCAGGAATAGCACTATTCCTGCATGGCGTTTATTGAATCTAGGGGGAAGTTTTTTCCCTGCATAACTTCTGTCCCATTTCTGTTAGTCTCGTCAACAGGCAAATAATATCCTTCTTGCAATGTTGCAGGGTATGAGATGCTACAGGTAACTGATAAATGTACTGTACTAGTACGGATTTGTGAAGAAACTGTGTATCTGCTAAGTCCTTCTTCAAAATTTGAGAAAATATGGATGGTCACTCCATATATCCCTGTGGCATCCTTGTCCAAGTGTATTGCTGTCTTTTGTGTGCAAAGACAAAAAAAAATATTGACTGTCAGGGTGTATTATAGGTTCATAGGTGTTTACTAAGCTAATGACCACAGGGACCTTTTTAAGTCTAGCCATTCATACCAAATCTCTGGCAAGTTCTGATACCCTTGACAAGTGTAAGCATGAGCTTGGGAGGTGAACCATTTACAGGTTTTGTTGTATAGAAGCAAAACACAGATCTGTAATAGAAAAACAGGTAGCTCATGCTGGTATACAATTGAGTTTGGAACAATTGAATAAGATGACAGCTCTCAAACCTTGTACAAACCTCTAAGAGTTTCTTCCAGGCTTTTTGGTCAGAAAAATTAGATTATTACAACTTCATGTAGGAACAATTATCTCTTGCTGCAGTAATGACTGAATGACAGGCTGAATTCCTTCATTTGCTTCAAGTTTTACATTATATTGTGGTAATCTGGGAAGTGACTTGTTCGGGTCTACTTGAATTCCAGCTGGTTTTGCAGTGTTAATTGTCTTACTTCATCAGACTGTTGCTCCCATATATATTTGGGTACCTGTTACAACAACTCCTCATCTGACTGAGAATGTGTTCCCTGTGAATCTTGTATAGTATTTAATACTGCCAAAACCTCTTATTTAGCTTCACCAGGGATATCTGGATGCACTCCATCCAGAGTGCAGTATATGGTACACCATAATTTGTATAACAAGTCTCTTCACATTTGATTTACTGCAGCTGTGGTGCTTAACACAAAAACATGTAATTCTTTTATTGGACCTAAGGAAACAGATATGCAATGAGACATAAGATAGAAAGTTGGAGTATCTGTTACTTCTACTGCCTTTACCCTTTCACTGAACAATGGTATTGTACTGGTTGAATTGACGTTAAGTAGTAAATGTGTAGCACTTGTATCACCTAAAAATAGAATCCTTTTTTTATATTTAATTTAACATAAGGTCCCCTTTTGGTCAATTGGCACTAAAGTATTTAATCTTGTCCTTTTTTTGCTCACGTGTTGTCATTATGGTGCTTCTTGACTTCTCTGAGCTTGAGGAGGAGGGAGAGAAGAATTACCATAATCTGGCTGCCAGGTACTCCAACGTTCTTGCTGTCTCTGACTATAAGAGCATTTCCTTCTCCAATCTCCTGTTATACCACAGTTAAAACAGGGTTCATTGGCAGGAGAAGGAAGAGGACTACATGTTCAAGTCTGTTTCTCTCCTCCAGTATTTTGTTGGTGAGATATTGATTTTCCATTTCCTGGACCTCTACCTTTACCTCTATCCCAATTACCCCTTCTTTCATAGCTTTTCATTTGTAACTCCATTAGTTTGATCTCTGTCTCTCTCCTTTTTTTTGTATTTTCAGCACAATGCTCTGCACATCGAAGTAGCTCAATCAGTGCTTTGACTGCCAATTAAGACACATCCACTTCAAGACAATCTGGATGGATGGATTAACAGCCTGTGGTGCTGCATTTACAGCATTTTGGATTCCATAATGTCTCTCATATACAATTTTAAGTCTTTCTAAATAATCCCCAGTGGTTTCCCCTTTAATTTGTTTGCATGCTATTTTAGACTAATCTGTTTTTATCAGACATACTTTATATATTGCGTATAAGAGTTTTACTCTTTTTTTTCCCTTAGATGGTTGTAGTCTGCTGCTGATGTAGTTAGCACTAAATCAGCAGTAATTTCTGCTTCTGAGAATAACTTCTTATAGGCTTCAGGTGTCACTACTACCCTTAATAAATGTTGCAAGTCTGTAAGATCTGAGTCATAATGTTCAATGCTAGAACATACTTTTCCTTCAATTTTTATCTTACGGGAATCTTTAGCTTAGTAATGCAAATCTGTAAAGGTCCATGGGTGATGGACATGAATTGTCTCCTCAGGTCTACCTGTTGAGACATCTTTAAGAGGCACATGTAAAGCCCTCTCCTTTTTACCATAACTAGCTTCATTACTTTTCTTTCCTTGTTGTGAATGTGTGAAATTAATTTTACCAGGGACCAGTTTAACCTTTTTCCTGCTCTGTTCTCCCTCTTCCCCCTCTCTCTCTCTTTGTTGTTTTTCCCTCAGCAAATGCAGGTATAGGTGGGGCAGAAGGAACTGGGGAGCCAGATCCAAACTCTGGTCTGTAATATACATATGGAAGTGGATGATCATCGTCTTATGTATCCTCCTTCTGCCAGCTATATTACTCTCAGATACTACTGGATAAAGGGATACTATTTGCTCTATACCTGCTATTTTTTAAGGTTTTTAACTGCTGCAACATTTTTTTTGCCCACGTTATTTAACCCATGTAATGCAGATTCCTTATCTCTTTTAAAGGCTTCCCTGTACCAGTCTTGGAAAGCATCCCACTGATCTATATATTTCAGTTCCTTTCTTTTCCAGTTCCCCCCCTTTTAGTTAATTATTTTAGTGTGATCAAAATTCCACTTTTCATGAATTTTAAATCAGGATCATCTTTAGAACTATTACACCATTTAGTTAAGTACCTGAAACTAAATGCCATATAATGAGTATACATATAGCATGCTTGAGTGCCCTTAGGAGGATTTGAAACTTTACTCTCCTGCCTCCCATTTGCCCCCACACTCATTCACACACACATACACACACACACACACACACACACACACACACACACACACACACACACACACACACACACACACACACACACAAGAAATATAAGGCATAGGTTGTAGCTGGGACTGCACTGCTATAAATATACTTTAACGTATGCATTAGGAAAGCTCTCACATATCTAAAACTAACTGCATGCATATTTATTTAACCTTATTTCTTACATTGCAGGTAAATATCAAAGGAAAGCCTTAAACCTTACAGTAAGGATTGGGTGCCCTTTCAGTCAGGAAGCTTCTGCACTGAGAAGAATAACTGTGTGTACCTTTGGTTCAAATCCACGACACTCAGCTCCATCTATTAAGGATGAAAATTATTGCTGAGCACCAGACAAAATATCTGGCAGTACAAATTACATTTATTATGTCTCTTGAGAGAGGAATCAGAAAATTATGCATTATGATTTCACAGAACTACAAGATACAGGTATCTTTGTACTCTAAAATCATCAGATGATCTCTACAACACAGATATAGAAAGATCTTCCCTAACAAATCAGAATTCTAGATTCAGTTGTGTCATGCATGTGGCATGTACATACACATGAGCATATTAATGTTCTGATATTACATAAGACAGAAAGTTGCAGTCATGTACTGAAGTTTGTCTTTTCATCCTCCATTTGTACCTGTTGAACCTTTGTGTTAAAAGAAAATTCCATTAGGGTGAGAGAAAAAAAACATTTCACCCTGACCCTCTCCATGCTGTCCTTTACTTGTACCAATTAATAAGTTAGCCTAAGCAGTTTCTCAGTGAGGCATGTTTCTGACAAGTAGGTGCAAAAGTGACCATGAACAATAGAGAAATATGGAGGTTATCTGTGAGAAGCAATATACACTGTTTACTTGTAACACTAGGGGAGAAAGCATATAATATTTAATGTTGAACTACACTTGAAATTATAGAGCAATTTTTAACAAGTGCATTAGAATAGCAAAGAAAATAAATGAATTTACTTTCACTGTAATATGTCTTTATCTGACAACAGTGGTTTTATACTCTGCAGAGTTCCTTCTAAAGGGAGAAGTATGGAAACGAAGAGTGCTGGTGTGTGTAGTGGGAAGTGGACCAGATGGATATGTGGAGAGGGAGAAAAGGAGTAGGCTAAAGGAAACTATGGTGGCCCTGTAGAGACAAATGGATGGAAGGAGTAGGCTAAAAGAAACTATGGTGGTCATGTAGAGAAAAATGTATGTAAGGAGTAGGCTAAAGGAAACTATGGTAGTCCTTGTGAAGCCCCTGCACTGTCTCAGTAGTCAAGGAGCCTTAATCCTCACAACTAGCACCAGTGAGGGATGTACACATTGGGAGGATGACAAGTACACGCACAGTAAAGTACAATTTTCCTCAACAGCACACAGAGATCACAGTCAGTCTGGGGATGTTTTTTTCCCTTTCTCCAGATCCCCAATAAGACTCTTCACTGGCACAGTTATAGGGTTAAGATCTCAGCTATGGGGTGATCCCAAGACCTCCAGCACCCTCTCTGTCCAACCAGTGCTTTCTGTCCCTGCTCAAGTAGCTAACACACACACACACACACACACACACACACACACACACACACACACACACACACACACACACACACACACTTTGAGATTTGATTTATATACAAACATACAGACACTCCTGATGAAGGCTGGCACAGGTTTACTAGCTATGCCCCATTCTTCCCAGACTATAAGGTAGTTATTACTGCCACCAACCCCTCTTTATCAGCTACTCTAAGGCCCTTACAAAGGGTGACCAATTCTACTGTGTAATGTTACCATTATCCAAACGATAAGTATGACCAAGACCAAGGCTACTGGAATGGCCTATACAGTGTCAACAAATACATATGCAAGTACACTAAGAGCGTACATATCTCTAAACAAACCAGCCACAATTAAAATGTTTAAATATATTTAATAATAAATAATAAATGAACAAGACACTATTCAAACAATACAGTAACTACAGAGTTCAGAATCACAGGAAATATTTTAAAACAACATTGCAGGGTAGTCTCAAATGAATACAGAAAACATCTAAACTAATCTTACTATATTCCTATCGATCTCTAAGAGAGATTACTGTACCCGGTTGCTTACTATTAGCAAGGCAAGTGCTGATGAGAAGATGTTTCCAGGTCCAAAGACAAATACAAAATGCCAACATCTGTCTCTGAGACAGTTTTTAAATTACTATCAAACATTACTGCTGGGTCAGCTGGATGGCATCATTCTTTGTCACCTGCCTTCAATTCCCAGGCTAACTAGATACTTAACATAATTTAACACATATGTGTGAGAAATACATATCTGTCAGAACTGTACAGCTGCCAGGAAGTCATAAAGCAATAAAACACTTTATGTTAAACCTAGTAATTATTTCTGTTTCAAGACAATATAAAGAAACTTCTAGCTCTAGAGATCCTGTCTTCTTGCTGAAGCTGAGAGATAACATGGTCAAACAATTTCAACTTATTTTCTTGTGGGTTTGCAAGTTAACTTTGTATGCTCCAACTTTTACTATTAAAACATACATTTACATGGGTATATATTTTATATACATTTCTGTTCTTTTCCAGTAGGGTACACTGTGGTTCCATTCTTGAAAGTCAGTACATAATGTACAGTTCTGTATAAATCATAGCAATATTCACAAATAACATATAATTATTTACAAACGTCCAGCCTGCTGGGCTGGCAGCCTCACAACCCCCCCCCCCACGTTGCTTGGGAGGGTTGAGGGAGGGTTGAACCTATCTGGGAATACCTTACCACATTCCCTGTCTTGAGAGGCTATCTGCATTGGCATTGCTAATCCCACTGTGGTGCTGCACTGTCATATCATATGTTTGCAACCCTAGGCTCCACCTTAGTAACTTGGCATTTTGCTGGCTGGCTCAATATAGCCATGTTAAGGGACTGTGGTCTGTAACTACAGTGAATTTACTTCCATATAGATAAAACTGAAGTTTCTGCAGTGCCCACACTATGGCTAGACATTCCTTTTCTACAGCTGCATAGCATTCCTCCCTGGGTTGGAGCCTATGACTGAGATATACCACTAGGTGCTCTTCTCTCTTTGAAGAAACCTGGCTAAGCATAGTCCCCACCCCATGGTTTGAAGCATCCACATTGATTTGCTGTAATCTGCACTGGCTAACACATGGGATCCTCCCAAAGCTCCTTTAAGCTTCTGGAATGCCTGCTCACATGCTGAGGCCCACACTACTTTATCTGGCCTGTTTTTCCTTGTCAGGTCTGTGAAGAGAGAAGCTATGGTAGTACCCTGCTGTCCCTAAGAATGCCCTCACTTGCTCTCTGGTAACAGGTGCAGGCCATGCCTGAATAGCTTCCACCTTGGCAAGTTCTGGCCTGATCCTACCACTCCCCACTCTATGTCCCAGGTTGGAGACCTCTGCCATACTCACCTGACATTTGCTGGGCTTAATGGTCAACCCTGCCCTCTGTAGTCTGCCCAGCACCTCCCTGACATGCTGAAGGTGCTCTTTCCAGGAATGGCTGTAGATGGCAATATCATCTAGGTAAGCAAGGACAAAATCTCCTGCTTCTGTTAGGGTACAATCTACTAGCCTCTGGAAAGTTGCTGGGGCATTCTTCATCCCAAAGGTCATCTTTGTTAACGCATACAAGCCAAAGGGAGTCACAAAGGCTGACCTCTCTCTAGCATTGGGAGTCAAGGGCACCTGCTAGTAACCCTTGGTAAGATCAATGGTGGTAAGATACTTAGCCACACCAGCTGCTCTAGGACTTCATCTGTCCTAGGCATGGGCTAAGCATCTGACACTGTGTGACTATTTAATTTCCTGTAGTCCACAAAGAACCTGGTGCTGCCATCCTTCTTTGTTACCAGCACCACTGGGGAGGCACAAAGACTGCTGGACTCCTGAATTACACCTAGTTCCAATATTTCCTGTATCTCCTCCCTCTGAGTCTGTTGACTCTCTCAGGCACCCCATAAGGGGCATGCTTAATAGGCCTTTGGGGTCCTGTATTCACATGGTGTTGCACCAAGTGGGTGCATCCTGGTTTCCCAGTGAACATGTCCCCAAACTCCTGTAATACTGCTCGGATTTCTCAAACCTGGGTAGGGGATAGCTGCTGGGACATTGCTACCCCTTTCACTGGGGGGTCAGTCTAAGCCTCACTGAGGAGATCAGTCACCAGATCCCCCTCAGATTCCTCCTGCAATCCACTGCAAATACTCAGCACAAGGGCCTCCCTATCATGGTAAGATTTCATCATGTTAACATGGTACAATTTCTGCCCCTGCCTCTTGCCTAGCAGTTCTACCATGTAGTTAACATCACTGACCTTCCTTACCATCTTGTAGGGTCCCTGCCTGCAGCTTGTTGTGTCTGACAGGAATGAGAACTATTACCTGCTGCAGTACAGCATACTCTCTAGCTTGAGCATTCCTGTCATACCCAGACCTTTTTCTGCTGTTGGGCTTCTGCCAGTTTCTCCTGGGCCAAGCCCATGTGTTCCCTAAGCCTTGTCCTGAGGTTTAGGACATATGCCACAACAGAATCATTGTGGGATTCCCACTCACTCTCCCACTCATCTCGAATCAGATCTACAGGTCCCCTCACCCTATGCCCATACAACAACTCAAAGGGTGAAAAATCTGTGGATTCCTGGGGAACCTCTCTGTAAGCAAACAACAGATGGGGCAAATATTTGTCCCAGTCCCTCCTAAAGTCATCAGCAAATTCCCATAGAATTGTCTTGAGTGTAGAGCTTAACCTCTCAACAAGACCATTAGTCTGGGGATGGTAGAGGGTGGTCTGTAGGTGCTTCACCTCACAGTGCTTCCACAGACAAGCCAACATGTCTGACATGAAATTGATACCTCTGTCAGTCAGTATTTCTTTTGGAAAACCTACCTTAAAATTTCTAACAAAGCATTTGCCACCTTTTCTGCCTCAATGGAGGACAGAGCCACCACCTCAGGGTATCTGGTAGCATAATCTACTGCCACTAGGATATCCTTTTGCCGTGTAGAACTTGGGGTACTCAGAGACCCCACAATGTCCATACCTACCCTCTGAAATGGCTCCTTAATCACAGGCAAAGTCATCAAAGGACCTTTCACCTTGTCTCCTGCCTTGCCTACCTTTTGGCACTGCTCACATATCCTGCAGTACCCTATAACATCTCTGGAAATCCCAGGCCAATAGAATTTCAGCATAATACATCTCTTTGTATGTTTTAAGCCCATATGACCTGCAAAGGGAATATCATGGTCTATGGCATGAAGTGCCAGATGGTGGACTCTGAGCACTACCAATTGCTGTATTGTCTCACCTTCTAGCCCTCCATCAGGGGTCCACTCTCTCTGTATAGTAACCCTTTGTCCCAGTATACAGATTCCCCTTCCCTTGAGAATCAGGGGCCTCACTAGCTACCTCCCTCAGGCCTTTTAATGCAGGGTCTGAGAGCTGAGCCTGTCACAATTCTCTCTTTGTAACCCTTCCCAGCTCCTCTTCCACAAGAAGTTTGGTTTCCACTGACAGCGATGCCTCACTGTCAGCCTGGGTACTACTACTGTTCACCTCTGCCCTTGCAATCACTCTGTCCAAGGGACCATCAGTACCCACAAGCAGCTGTGGCTCACCTTCAGTCTGACTGCTACAGGGTAGCGCCCTCCCTGAAGTAACCACCTCACCAGTCCTGGCTGCAAGTGTGCGGTCTGTCTGGGTCTCCCCCAGGCTACCAGACCCCCATGCGTGTCTCCAAGCCTGACTGCATGTAACAGCATGCACACCTGGTACTGCATTATCAAAATCATTATCTTTCAGAACATCTGCAGTAATATCCTCAAACACACCTTCTTGCTTGCTTCCTTTTCCATCCTCCCAGTCAAGGTGAACCCTAGCCAAAGGTATTTGGAATGGGGTCCCTCCTAAAGCTCTGACTGGAGTAGACAGCCCAAGTAAGTAGTGCTCCTCTGTAATCATTGCAGGCTTCACAATGGTTAGGTCAGAGGCTATGTCTCTCTTATTCATGGCCTCTTTCCCATTCACTAAGATAGGATACAACCTCTTGTGGTAGTTTGGTACCCTTTTTGTCTCGAGACAACTTACTGTTGGCATTTTGTCATTCCCATTTACTGGCTCTCCCAACTTTTGTTCCCAACCTTGCCTCCATGGACATCTATATGCTACATGGCCCCACTGGTTGCATATAAAACATTTAACCCTTGGTCCTGGACATGTACCTGGAATAGTGGCTTCCCCTGCTACTGACAGACTCTGTTGGGGCAGTCTGGGCTACCCACCATGGGTTCCCTTAGACCCATGAGCAGCACTGGGTGCCCCTTTCCTGTGCAGTGATGCCCTGCTTGCTAGGTATAGGTCTCCCTTCTTCCCTAATTCATCTACAGTGTTGCATTGTCTATCAGCTAGCTAGATTCTCATGTCATCAGGCAAAGTGCTAAGGGCTTGTTCCCTCACCAAAAAGTCTGCCAGCCCTTCCAAAGTGGCGACCTGACATCCACTCACCCACCTATATAGGAAAAATAAGTGCTTAGTTCAGCAACATATTCACACACACTTTCATCTGCCTTGTGTCTATGCTCACAAAACTTTTTCCTATAAGCTTCAGGTGTTAACATAAAACATTCTAGCAAACAGTTTTTTACAATATTATAATTTAAACAATCAGCGTCAGACAGTTTGGAAAGAACAGTTATAGCTTTACCTTGGAGTAAGGTGGTCAAGAACCATATCCAGAGCCCTTGGTCAACATTATACTGTTTACATACCCTCTCAAACATATGAATGAAACTATCAATATTATCCCCCTCTGTAAATTGTGAAAGAAGTTTACTGACCTTTGCTGCTTCTATGGTTCGTTTACTCCCTTCCCCATTACCTCCATGACAGCATATCTTTTTCATATTGCCTTCGCCTCTCATTCTCCTCAGCCTGCAGACGTCACAGTTTCTCATTTTCCTCAGCCTTCAGACACTTCAGTTTCTCATTTTCCTCAGTCTCTAGATTCCTCAGTCTCTCTGCTGCCTCTGTTTCCAAATACTTGAGCTCTAGCTCAAGTCTCTATAACTCCAGATGGATTTTTAAGTCCTCTGTAGAAAGGTTGAGCTGTCCATTCTCTGACAGTTGTACATCTCCAAGGCCGATTGTCCACCTGGTTGCTATTCTGCAATGCAGCTGTCTGCCTTAGTCAGGTTGGCATGCACCAGTCTTTTATCCTGGCACATCTCAGCCAACTGCCCCCTTGTCACCTTGCCATACTCCTCTGCTGACATGCTTGCCTGCTCTCCCTGACTAACTAAGATAACAAAAAAAAAATAAAACAATTGTGATATGAAACTCTGAATGTCACTATGTGGCTGACTGAGAGAACAAACACCTTCAGTGACCACTGTACACAGGCTACAGGAATTCAATATCCACACCACTACATACCATTTAATATATGATGTGGCTATCTCACCACAGTCAACCAATTAATATGTGTTGTGACTATCCCACCACTGCTAACCAATTAATATGTGATGTGGGTATCCCACCACTGCCAAACAATTAATATGTGTACATCCCTCACTGGTGCTACTGGTGAGGACTGAGGCTCCTTGATTACTGGGCCAGTGCAGGGGTGTCACAGTCCTGTAGAGAGAAATGTATGGAAGGAGTAGGCTAAAAGAAACTATGGTGGTCCTGTAAAGAGAAATGTACAGAAGGAGGGGTCTTTATCAGATGATCGATGTTTTACTACTTCAAATCTGTAAACATCGAACCTTACTGATTGAAGTAGTAAAACACTGAATCAGTATAAAAACACTTTTGAAAACAAAAACAAAAGGGTGTAAGTGGGAGGGAAAGCCCCCCTGCAACCCCACACCCTCGCTACTTAAATATACCAACTCCGAGATCACACTTCAGTGCAATATAGTGTGGAAATGGAAGATTTCCATTTCCTACACTGTAGCGCAATCTCAGAGTTGGTATATTCAAGTAGCAGGGGGTGTGGGGGTGCAGTGGGGCTTGCCCACCTGCTTACACCCTTTTGTTTGGTTCGATGTTTACTGATTCGAAGTAGTAAAACATCGATCATCTGATATAGACCCCAGAAGGAGTAGGCTAAAGGAAACTATGGCATCCTGTAGAGAGAAATGAATGGAAGGAGTAGGCTAAAGGAAACTATGGTGTCCTGTAGAGTGAAACTGATACAAGGAGTAGGCTAAATTAAACTATGGTGTCCTGTAGAGAGAAATGGATAGAAGGAGTAGGCTAAAGGAAACTATGGTGATCCTGTAGAGAGAAATGTATGGAAGGAGTATTGTAGTTTTGTGGTAGTAGAGTGGGGGAAAGAGATGAGAAAGTCCCAGGAAAGAAGCTTTTCAGATTATTCTTGACAAGTTGTTCTTGACTCAATATATATTATAGATGTGTCCTTCTCTTCTTTACAATTATCTGTATTATTAGTAATCAATTTTCCACCTTGACAAGCCTCTAATTTGCTGAATAACTATTTAATCACTCTCCACAATCTACCTTCTGGAATGTATTTGGATTATACATCAATTTAAATATGTGGCTTCCATATGTTTTGGCCATGGTTATAATATTTTATAATTGTCAGAGGGGGAAGGTAGTTACAACTTCATAATATTTCATCTTCTGAGTTATTCCTTTTTTTCCTATATGCATTTTGAAAACTCAAAATAAAGTTAATACATAAAAAGAAGCTTTTCCATTGATGGCATGGGAGGCCAAATTGGGCATAGTAGAACAATAGAATGATAGTGGTAGATGGGAAAGAGTGAGTGAAGAATAGTGGACCAGGTGCCTGACAATTAAGTGCATAGTGAATAAGCACAATCACCCCTTTTTATTCATCACCTTTTTTATCATGTACCAGTTCATTAGCTTGCTTTTGTCCTTTGTACATATTCACTTATATGCCCTTCCATTGAGTTGCATGTAGTGTCATAATGACAGGGTAGCATTTTTAGTGTCCTTAATGGCAAAATAAGGTGAGAAGTCAGTTTTGCACAGTACTGATTGATGTTCAACATTTGATCATGGTTGCAGTAGCCTAAGCTTTGGGGATTATATCTTTTCAAGCCAGCTTTCAAAGATTCAGGACACCTTCCATGCACTCTAATATGGGTCACAAGGAGAGCTGCATACAAGCAGCGGTTAGGGTGCGAAAAGCTTTACAGCTTTCTTGCCGCAAAAATGTGTTCCCTCTGTAGGCTTCATGGGGGATAGCTATCCTTCAAGCCTAGGCAGATAAGTACCCTTCTGATGAAAACTTTCTAGTGCATAATTTTTCTTAAGAAAAACTGTACTTTGTCTTCTGTTTTTTGCAGACTGGATCTACACACACAAGACAGAGGTTTGTTGATACACCCCTGCCCAGTAACACCAGTTGACGTACTAGATTGTAGAGTTTTGATACCATTTAGGCTGAATTTTCTGATTACATCCTGCAGGTGCCAAAGGAGCCTGCTTCTTGGAAATCATATATGTGGAGGTGGAAAAGATTTTGCAGTTGAAGCCATGCAAAAAAACAGAAGCACTTGAAGGCTCTGACACCTGTGGTTCTCGAATATTAGGGTGAGTTATAATCCTCTGGCCTGTTTTCCTCTTCAGTCAAGATTCATCTTTCAGCCATTTCAGCCATTTTTGATCATCTACACTGGAATTTCCCCCTTCTATGTGTCATCAATTCACAACAGTTTTTGAAAGTGGCTTTACATATCCTTTCACTTTAGAAAACAAGTGGCAGCTCCTTCAGGTTTCAACTTTTTTCCTGAAAAACTAATGCTTCTTCCATTTGAACTAACTCAACAGGCTGATTTGATATTCTTACATGAAAAAACAAATTACTTCTTGCTCTGACTTCTACAAGAAGAGTATCTGAGTTACAGGCTCTTATGTGAGTCAGTCCTTCCACATCTTCCACAATAAGGGGTTCTTTGAGAAAAATCCTTTGTTTATGTCTTAAATGGTTTCAGAGTTTACCCTAAACTAGTCAACTAATCTTCCTATATTCTTTCCATGGGCAGCTCAGATATTACTTGAACAGAACAAAATCTCTCAGGAATGATGATCAGTTATATGTTTTCCATGAAGGTAAGAATATATGATGGCCTGTGTCAAACCAGACAATTTCTAGATGGTTTTCTCATATTATTTATTTATACCATTTTCTCCATAATAAGTCACTTCTAGGCGGGGTCAGGGCTCACTCTACAAAGGCTTTAGTTTCTTCTGTAGCTTTTGGAAAGAAACAGACTCTACAAATATTCTACAGATAGTAACTTGGTCCTCTGTACATACTTTTACAAAGCTTTATAAACTGGATTCCTTTTCCAGGTTCCAAACAGACTTTGCTAGGACCATTCTCCAGGGCTCCTGGATTCTTTGATTCCTTCTTCCTCCCTATATAATTCTATATTTTGGTGATCTACTCATACAGCTTAGGCTACTGCAGCAGTGATTTAATTCTGAACACAGTTCAGTTGTGTAAGTAAACTTACCATAACAGTGAATGTTCTATCAGATCACTGTTGTAGTATCCATCCTCTCCTTCCACCCGCCCCTTGTTTTTGATTAGGTACATTGTCAGGGTGTGGATGTATATACACCTTGTATATATTTACACATGCACACACATGCACACACACACACACACACACACACACACACACACACACACACACACACACACACACACACACACACACACACATTTTTTTCTCTTTTTCTAGCATTTTCCGTTCAGGGCCTTAGCCTCCCTTGTTGAGACAAGAAAGCTCTGAAGCTTGTGATGCCCTAACCACTGATTTTGTGTGACTCTCCTCAAGCCCCACCATAGTTAGGGTGTGTAGAAGGTGCCTTGTAGGTCTGAAGCTGGACTGCTGGTTGTATCCTTGGCAGGATATAACACATAAAGCTTAGGTTACTGCAAGAGTGCTGTATTAGGACATCTGTTGTTAAGGTATGTTTACTTACACAAATTTACTTTCCCATTTCTCCTTGGTTATGTGAGTTTTGGGTTACTATATATAATTATCAAGGGGTATTGGTTCAAAGAGTCTTGCCTCACTGTGCTAAACATATGTTGTAATATTTTGTTATTTATGGATCTATCTCATTTATTTTGTTTAACTGCATGGTAGTTTGGTGGCTCTGTATTTAGATATGAGGAAAGGTAGCATTCAATACACTAAGTTTACAGGGAACATAGAGTTTCAATGTATATTCTTCAATGCAACACACACAAGCTACAGATAGCAGAAGACAACATCTACAGATTTTCTCTACAACAGATGTTTACTCTCACTGATGCAGCTTGCTAAACAAACTCAAATGGCTCCCAGTGACTGAAAGATAAACCTTATTTCTTGGCACAGTTTTATATAACATTTTGAAAAAGAGATACTGTAAACTATGAAAAGAAAATTCCTACCAGAGAACAAAACCACTCTGTATGAAACACTCCAGATGACACAATCTCCCTCCACTGGCTCCCCTTCAAAATAGTCACTGCAGAATATGCATTCTGTATTACAGGGCTGTCATTGTGGAATAATCTCCAAAGAATGGCTGTTGACAAAAAGTGGACTGAAAGGACTCAAAAAAGACTGATGAGGTTCATAACTACAGCAATGAAAGTGCTCATCTATTTGCTGTTTTTTTAGCAATAAAAAAACTCTTTTGTTCATGCATTTGTCACTTGTTATAGTTTTTGAGTGCTTTCAGTCTGCTTTTTGTCAACAGACATTTTTTTTGGAGTCTTTAATTTGTTTAGTTGCTTTTTTCATGCATTATGGAGCGGTCTTGCAGCTAAAATACAGTGCCAGTACTCTTCAAGGATTCAGAGCAGTAGCTGAGCAGAAGGTACCTATGAATGATTTAAAGTCAATTTGCAGATAAAACACAAATCCACCAAGATTTGTTCCACCCTTTCCAAGTCATCTCACCCCAAAATCTGACACCAAGTCTTGAATTTCACTTGTTGCATAGATATTACTGTATGAATATTGTAAACATTAGATATGTATTAGTCTTCAACTGTATAACATTTGTCTCATTTTTTGTGTCTTGTTTTACTTTTTGCAATGTACTTATCTTCTTAATTTAAACTATTATAACTGCATTTATGTGATCATGTATTTCAAGTATTCATTACACTTGTCTCTATGCCCTGTTTGTGGCTGAACAGGGTCTTTGGACCAGCCTAGCTAACAGGTTACCAGATAGAAAATAAAATATATAAATATGTATGAATGGGTATTGGGTAGCTTTTTGAAAGTATCATTTGTAAGAAATGAATCACTCTGCACAATTTTACTCATATATTCTAAGCCTAACCCTACGTCTGGCCCTAGCCTTAACCACACACATTGCATTAGTAAAAACCCTTTCTGTAAGAGTTTGACTAAACAACACACACACACACACACACACACACACACACACACACACACACACACACACACACACACACACACACACATAAACACACACATGCAAGTGTGCACATGTGCTCAGCTATCCACGCAAAACAAATCTATTCCCATTCCTAGCCCTTACTTTAATTTACTATAAACACATTGTAACTCATAATGTTGAAACTTTCAGTATATCCAAAATCATCATCTACCCCTGTGTACTGCTACCACATGTACATTTTCTAACTAAAAGCAACATTTAATGTTACTCCTTTCATTAAGTCCTGTACTCTTCTATGACTGTGTGATGCCCACGCACTGGCCTAGTAATCAAGGAGCCTCAATCCTCACCACTATCACCAGTGAGGGTCATCCACATTGGGAAGGAAAAGCACACACACAGTAAAGTATAATTTCCCTTAAGAATACACTACCCACTGGCACAGCTACAGGGTCCAGATCACAGCCTAATGGTCAAGCTAAAACCTCCAGCACCCTCTCTGTCCAACCAGTGCTTCGTGTCCCTGCCCAAGTAGCTGACAAACACACACACACTTCAAGATTTGATTTAGATACACTCCTGGGGAAGGCTAGCACAGGTTCTCCAGCTGTGCCCCTGTTCTGCCAGGATATAAGGTAGTACTCACTGCCACCAACCACTAATATCAGCTACTATAAGGCCCTTCCCAAAGGGTGACCAATCTCACTGTGTAATATTACTGTTACCCAAATAGTAAGTGTGACCCAGGGCTAAAGCTATTGGAGTGGCTTGGACAGTATCACTATATACATGCAATGTACTCTAGAGCTTAAATTATCTCTACACAAAACAGCCACAGTTGAAAGGTTTAAAAATATTTAATAATAAATAATAAAAACACAAGACAATACTTCTTACTATGCAGGGCTAATCAAGAGTGCAAACATAGGAAAATGCTTAAAATAATACTGTAGAATAGTTCTGACATCAATACAGAAAACAGCTAGACTAAACTTATTATTTTCTATCTATATCTAAGAGCAATCACAGTTATAAATAAACTTACCTAATGAGCAAAGGCAGAGTACTGATGATGTTGTCACTTCTAGATAAAATCCAAAATGCTCTCTCTGACTCTCTCTGAGCCAGTCTTTAAAATTGATAATACATCACTGCTGACTCATTTTAGATTACATCATTCCTCTCTGGTTCCCAGGCTAACAGAAACTCAGAGTTTAACATATCTTTGATCTTGCACCTGGTCAGGAAACCACAGCAATTAAAGACATTATATATGTAAAATCTAGCAATTAAATCTGGTCTCACAACAATAGAAAGAATCTGCTGGTCCAGACATCATGGCTCTGGGTTTGAGATCAAACAGTTATACAATGCTTGACTTATCAGCTTTCTTCCAGCAGAGTGCACTGCTGTTGCATTTTTGACTTTCAACATTTAACACAGTTTTCTTACATTTAAGAGAACAAGCCTGTGGCTTATATTAATATTTACAAATGACAGAATTATCTACAAAATTCTATCTATCTAGGCTGGCAGTCTTCACATATCTCCCCCCCCCCACCCCGGAGAACTCAAGCTAGATTTCAAGTGACCCTCAAAAACATTGCTTGAGAAGGTTAGGTCTATTAGACTATACCTTATCCCATTCCCAGTCTTGAGAGCCCATCTGTGTTGGGGTTGCTAATCCCACTGCAGTGCTGCACTGACATATCATATGTATGCAACCCTAGGCTCCATCTTAGCAACTTGGCATTTTTCTGGCTGGCTTAGTGTAACCATGTTAGGGGATTGTGATCTGTAACTAAAGTGAATTTCCTTCCATACAGATAAGGCTGAAGTTTCTGCAGTGCTCACACTATGGTTAGACATTCCTTTTCTACAGCTGCATCGCTTCCCTCCCTGGGTTGAAGCCCATGACTGAGTGACTGAGATAAACCACTGCATGCTCTTCTCCCTCTGAAGAAATCTGGCTAAGTACAGCCACCACCCCATGGTTTGAAGCATTCACCTGCACAACAAATTCTTTGCTGTAATCTGGAGTGGCTAACACAGGGGGTCCTCCCAAAGCTTCTTTAAGCTTCTGGAAAGTCTGCTCATATGCTGGGGTCCACCCTACCTTATCTGGCCTGTTTTTCCTTGTCAGGTCAGTGAGGGGAGCAGCTATGGTGCTATAACTGGGGATGAGCTTTTTGTAGTATCCTGCTGTCCCTAAGAATACCCTCACCTGCTTTTTGGTAACAGGTGCAGGCCATGGCTGAATGGCTTCCACTTTGGCAGGTTCTGGCCTGATCTTACCACACCCCATTCTATGTCCCAGATAGGAGACCTCTGCCATACCCACCTTACATTTGCTGGGCTTAATGATCAACTCTGCCCTCTGTAGACTGCCCAGCACCTCCCTGACATGTTACAGGTGCACTTGCCAGGAATGGCTGTAGATGGCAATATCATCTAAGTAAGCAAGGGCAAACCCTTCTGCTCCTGCTAGGGATATGATCTACCAGCCTCTGGAAAGTCACTGGGGCATTTTTCATCCCAAAGGGCATCTTTGTGAACTCATACAAGCCAAAAGGAGTCACAAAGGCTGACCTTGCTCTAGCACTGGGAGTCAAGGGCACCTGCCAGTAACCCTTGGTAAGATCAATGGTGGTAAGATACTTAGCCACATCCATCTGCTCTAGGGGATCATCTGTCCTAGGCATGGGGTAAGCATCTGACTCTCTGTTACTATTTAATTCCCTGTAGTCCACACAGAACCTGGTGCTGCCATCCTTCTTTGGCACCAGCACCACTGGGGAGGCCCAGGGATTGTTGGACTCTTGAATTACCCCTAGCTCCAACATCTCCTTTCTCTCCTCCCTCAGAGTCTGTTTGACTGTCTCAGAGACTCTATAAGGGGCCTGCCTAATAGGCCTTTGGGGTCCTGTATCCACCTGGTGCTGTGCCAGATGGGTGCACCCTGGTTTTCCAGTGAACATGTCCCCAAACTCCTGAAACACTGCTTGGATTTCTCTAACCTGGGTAGGAGATAGCTGCTAGGACATTGCTACCCCTTCCTCTGCGGTGTCAGTCCAAGTCTCACTTAGGAAATCTGTCACCAGATCTCCTTCAAACTCCTCCTGCAGTCCACTGCAAGTACTCAGTACAAGGGCCTCCCTATCATGGTAAGGTTTAATCATGTTAACATGGTACAATTTGAGGCCCTGCCTCCTGGCTAGCAGTTCTACCATGTAGTTAACATCACTTATCTTTCTTATCACATTGTAGGGTCCCTCCCAAGCTGCTTGCAGCTTGTTGTGCCTGACAGGTATGAGAACCATTACCTGCTGCCTTACAGCATACTCTCTAGCTCGAGCATTCCTGTCATACCAGACCTTTTTCTGTTGTTAGGCTTCTGTCAGGTTCTCCTGGGCCAAGCCCATGAGTTCCCCAAAACTTGTCCTCAGGTTTAGGACATATGCCACAACAGACTGTTTGTGAGATTCACACTCACCCTCCCATTTATCACAAATTAAATCTAGAGGTCCTGTCACCCTGTATCCATACAGCAACTCAAAGGATGAAAAACCTGTGGATTCTTGGGGAAACTCTCTGTAAGCAAACAACAGATGGGGCAAATATTTGTCCCACTCCCTCTTGAACTGGTCTGCAAATCCCTGAAGCATGGACTTGATGGTAGAATTTAACCTCTCAACAAGACCATTAGTCTGGGGATGGTAGGGGGTGGTCTTCAGATGCTTCACCCCACAATACTTCCACAGACACGCCAGCAGGTCTGACATGAAATTGGCAACTTTGTCAGTATTTCTTTTGGGAAACCCACCCTGCTGAAAATCTCTAACAAAGCATTATGCCACCTTTTCCACCTCAATGGAGGACAAAGCCACTGCCTCAGGGTATCTTGTAACATAACCTACTACCATTAGGAAATACTTTTCCCTGTAGAACTTTGGGTACTCAGAGGCCCCACAATATCCATAAGCTACCCACTAAAATGGCTCCTCAATCACAGGGAAAGGCATCAAAGGAGCACTCACCTTGTCTCCTGCCTTGCCTACCTTTTGGCACTGCTCACAGGTCCTGCAGTACCCTGTTACATCTCTGGAAATTCCAGGCCAATAGAAGTTCTGCATAATATGTCTCTTTGTATGATTTATGCCCATATGACCTGCAAAGGTAATATAATGGGCTATGACTAGAAGCTCCAGATGGTAGGCTCTAGGCACTACCAACTGTTGTATACTCTCACCTTCTAGTCCTCCCTCAGGGGTCCACTCTCTATAGAGTAACCCTTTGTTCCAGTATACAGATTCCCTCTTTCCTTGAGAATCAGGTGTGTCACTAGCTACCTGCCTCAGGCCTTGCAATGTAGGGCCTGAGAGCTGAGCCTGTGTCAACTCTCTTTTTGTAACCCTTCCCAGCTCCCTTTCCACAGGAAGTCTGGCATCCTCTGACAGCGGTACCAAACTGTCAGCCTAGGTACTACTACTCACCTCTGCCCTTGCAGTTACTTTGTCCAAGGGACCATCAGTACCCACAAGCAGCTGTGGCTCACCTTCAGTCTCACTGCTACAGCATAGCTCACTCCCTGAAGTAACCACCTCTTCAGTCCTTACTGCAAGTGTGCTGTCTGTCTGGGTCTCCCCAAGGCTACCAGATGCACATACCTGTCTCCAAGCCTGACTGCATGTAACTGCATAAGCACATGGTACTGCATTATCAAAACAATTCCCTATCAGGACATCTGCAGGGATATCCTCAAACACACCTACTTGCTGGTTTCCTTTTCCACCCACCCAGTCAAGGTGAACCCTAGCGAAAGGTATTTGGAATGTGGTCCCTCCTAAAGCTCTGACTGGAGTAGACTGCCCAGGCAAGTAGTACTCCTCTGTAACCATTGCAGGCTTTACAATGGTTATGTCAGAGGCTGTGTCTCTCTTAGCAATGGCCTCTTTGCCATTCACTACAATAGGATATAACCTCTTGTGGTAGTTTGGTACCCTTGTTGTCTCAAGACAACTTACTGTTGGCATTTTGTCTTTCCTACTTACTGGCTCACCCACCTTTTGTTCCCGACCTTTCCTCCATGGACATCTGTATGCCACATGGCCCCACTGGTTGCATTCAAAACATTTAACCATAGGTCCTGGATGTGTACCTAGACTAGTGGCTTCCCCTGCTACTGGAAGATTCTGTTGCGGCAGTCTGGGCTGCCCATCATGGGTTCCATTAGACCCATGAGCAGTACTGGGGGTCCCCTTCCTGTGCAGGGATGCCCTGGTTGCTAGGTATAGGTCTCCCTTCCTCCCCAATTCATCTAAAGTAGCACATTGTCTATCAGCTAACCAGATCCTCATGTCCTCAGGCAAAGTGGCAAGGGCTTGTTACCTCACCAAGATGTCTGCCAGCCCTTCAAAAGTGGTGACCTGACATCCACTCACCCACCTATGAAAATAAGTTCTCAGTTCTGCAACATATTCACACACACTTTCTTCTGCCTTGCATCTATGCTCACAAAACTTTTTCCTATAAGTCCTATAAGTTTCAGGTGTTAGCTTAAAAAATTCTAAGAGACAATTCTTAACAACAGTATAATCAAAAAATTTGTGATCAGAAAGTTTAGACAACACAGTTACAGCTTTACCATGAAGTAAGGGGGTCAGGAACCATGCCCAGAGCCTTTGGTAAACATCATACTGTTTACATACTGTCTCAAATGTATGAATGAAACTATCAAAAGTTTCCCCCTCTGTAAACTGCAGAAAAAAAATTACTGACCTTTTGTGTTTCTGGGGTCCGGTTACTCCCTTCCACATCCATGACTCTGGCAAACAGTCAGCATCTCCTTTTCATGTTGCCTCTGCCTCTCCTTTTCTTCAGCTTCCAGATGTAGCCATTTTTCATTTTCCTCAGCCTGTAGATGTCTCAGTCTCTCTTCTGCTTCTGTTTCCAAATGCCTGGCCTCCAACTCAAGTCGCTTTAGCTACAGATGGATTTTTAAGTCCTCTGCAGAAAGGCTGAGCTGTCCATTCTCTGAGTATAGTACATTTACATGGCCAGTCTGATCACCCTTCTGATTGCTGTTTTCTGATGCAGCTCTAACCAAAGCTGCAATCATGTATGCCATAGTCAGGTTTTCATACACCAGTCCTGTAGCCTGGCACATCTCAGCCAACTGACTCCTTGACAGCTTGCCATACTCCTCTGCTGACATGTTTGCCACCAGTCCCTTAGCCTGGCACATCTCAGCCAACTGGCTCATTGACAGCTTGCCATACTCCTCTGCTGACATGTTTGCCACCAGTCCCTTAGCCTGGCACATCTCAGTCAACTGGCTCATTGACAGCTTGCCATACTCGTCTACTGACATGCTGGCCTTCTCTCCCTGACTAACTAAGGTAACAAAAGAAATAAAACAATTGTGATCTGAGCTCTGAATATTCACTGATTGGCTGATTTAGAGTACAAAAATACCTTCGGTGGTCACTGTACACAAGTGACAGGAATTCACTATCAACACCACTAAAAGCAAATTGTCAACCAATTAATATGTGGTGTGGATATCACACCACTGCCATCCAATTAATATGTGATGCCCGTGCACTGGCCCAGTAATCAAGGAGCCTCAATCCTCACCAGTATCACCAGTAAGGGGCGTTCACATTGGAAGGATAACAAGTACACACACAGTAAAGTACAATTTCCCTTAAGAGCACACAGAGATCACAGTCAGTCTTGGGCTGGTTTCTCCCTTTCTCTCCATATCCCCAATAAGACTCCCCACTGGCACAGCTATAGGGTCCAGATCTCAGTCTAGTGGTCAAGCTAAAACCTCCAGCACCCTCTCTGTCCAATCAGTGCTTTGTGTCCCTGCCCAAGTAGCTGACACAAACTCACTTTAGGATTTGATTTAGATACAAGCACAGACACTCCTGGGGAAGGCTGGCACAGGTTCTCCAGCTGTGCCCCAATTCTTCCAGGCTATAAGGTAGTAATCATTGCCACCAACCACTAATATCAGCTACTATAAGGCCCTTCCCAAAGGGTGACCAATCTCACTTTGTAATATTACTGTTACCTAAATAGTAAGTTTGACCCAGGGCTAAAGCTATTGGAGTGGCTTGGGCAGTATCACTATATACATGCAATGTATTCTAGAGCTTAAATTATCTCTACACAGAATAGCCACAGTTGAAAGGTTTAAAAATATTTAATAATAAATAATAAAAACACAAGACAATATTTCTTACTACACAGTGCTAATCAAGAGTGCAGACACAGGAAAATGCTTAAAATAATACTGTAGAATAGTTCTGACATCAATACAGAAAACAGCTAGACTAAGCTTACTATTTTCTATCTATATCTAAGAGCAATCACAGTTCTAAATAAACTTACATATAGAGCAAAGGCAGAGTACTGGTGATGTTGTCAGTTCTAGACAAAATCCAAAATGCTCTCTCTGATTCTCTCTGAGACAGTCTTTTAAATTGATAATGCATCACTGCTGACTCATTTTAGATTACATCCTTCTTCTCTGGTTCCCAGGCTAACAGAAACTCATAGTTTAACATATCTTTGATCTTGCATCTGGTCAGGAAACCACAGCAATTAAAGACATTATATATGTAAGTAGCAATTAACTCTGGTCTCAAAACAATAGAAAGAATCTGCTGGTCCAAAGCATCACTGCTCTGTGTTTAAGATCAAACAGTCATACAATGCTTGACTTATCTGCTTTCTTCCAGCAGAGTGCACTGTTGTTGCATTTTTGACATTCAGCATTTAACACAATTTTTTTACATTTAAGAGAACAAGCCTGTGGCTTATATTAATATTTACAAATGACAGAATTATCTACAAAATTATATTTAGCTCGGCTGGTAGCCTTCACAGACTGCATTTGTCTACTTCTGACATCTGTGCATTTGAAAGTGGAGGGTAACCATACTTATTTGTCTGAAGTCTGTCTATCTATCTACCTAAAATCTATATTTAATAATGGACATGTGTGTATGTTTATATGTGTCCATGTGTATTTTCAGAGTAGTCGTGTATTGTATTTTTTGCAGGTATAGGGCAGGAATCTGACCATTTAACAGCAACTTCATGACAGATATTATTCAAGCCTCTGTGGCCTATAGTAGTACACTTATCCAAGACCATGGTTTGTGGAGAAATTCATCAGAATTCTTGACATGACACTCATAACTTGTCCTGTGTGACATAAACCATGCACAAAAGAGGATGTTTACTATCTTTTCTTTTTTATCTTACCAGCTCCCACTCAACGCACATTATATTTAAATGTGGCTTTGATGATCCATGTTGTATCATGATATCTTTGCTTTTCTTAACCTCCCTAATAAAGTACATTATTGTCTGCTTTACTGTAGTGAAAACCTGGAACATTGTATGGACTTGTAGGCATTGCATTGGATCCCTGCACTTTATTTGGAATATCCCAAGCAGAGAAGTCCTCACACTAAGCTGCTGAAAGTTAGGTTGTTTGACCTAGATGGACTTAGTGTATGCAACTCATCTTCTTTATGATCATCATGGTTGGCTGCAGATCCTTACTTTAAGAAACTTTGCTACTTCATCTGTTGTCATTTTATGCATTCCCTGCAATGTTTTTTATAGTGCATTTTATACATTTGTGATTATATTTCATTTTTACAAACTGTTTCTTTTCATTTGTACCAATTTAATGTATTGAAGTTTCATATTTATGATACTGTACCTACCTCAAAAGGTTGAGGCTGGTCGCGGTGGTGCAGCGGTTAGCACTGCCACCTCACAGCAAGAGGCTCTCCAGTTTGATCCTTGGCTGCGGTACTTTCTGTGTGTAGTGTGCATGTCCTCCCTTTGGTCACGTGGATTTCCTCCGGGTGCTCCGATTTCCTCCCACATCCCAAAGAGATGCTGTAGGTGGACTGGACACTCTAAACTGGCCCTAACAATGAGTGCATGAATGTGTGTGCCTTCTGTGGAAGGTTGGGCTGGCAACTCGACACCGTAAAATTCCACTGCCAATCATGAGCGGACAGGTGATCTGCTCTGGCGACCCCTAACAGGGAAAAAGCTGAAAGAAGAAGAAGACCTACCTCAAAAGGTTGACTTTTGTAGACATAGCACATATATTATATATTAGTTTAAATATATTTTATTAGTGAAGTAACAACTAAAAATTGATTTTGCCTTGGGCAGCAATGCAAACATTATTCTGAAATCATTAAAATGGAATCAGCAGCAACAACAGCAAGCATAGTAGAACAAAACACAAACCACCAAGCAATGTATCCAAGATTTATTCCAGTAAAATCTCTAGCACTTCATTTGGCTCACAGCCTTCAAGGAGTAAAATAGTACATAAGGAACTGCACTATATATATATATATATATATATATATATATATATATATATATATATATATATATATATATATATATATATATATATATATATATATATATATATGGATCTAGGACAGTTGGTCGACAGACCAACTGTCCAAATCCAACCCTACTGAACACCGTTTATCGAAACTGCTTTCACCGAAAAAGCAGTTTCGGTAAAACGCGCACACACACACACACACACACACACACACACACACACACACACACACATACACACACACAAAAAATAAAAAAAAACACACACACCATGTTTACGCAGTGCCCCCCACACCCCCTACTTTTACATTCTCACTCCGAGATCGCACTACAGTGGGGAAAAGGGAATATTCCCTTATCCCCACTGTAGTCTGATCTCACCCACTACTACTTCCCCCCGATTCCCTGTACTTTTACGAAAGTTTCGCGAAAGCACTTTTTTCTATAAAAAGTGCTTTTGCGAAATTCTAACAGCCCGTTTCACTTTCGGTGGAACAGTCTTTCGATAGACTGTCCTAGACCCATATATATATATATATATATATATATATATATATATATATATATATATGTATTAAATTTCAAGAAACACTAATTCAATCATTTAAGAAAACTCCACCTTATTAAATAAGAAGTTTTTAGTTGCTCTCTGTCATTATTCATGGGGAATTAAAGTGCCATATTTCAGTATAAAAATTGACTCTTTATAGAAACACCTATCTTTTATATTCACATAACCATACTGACTAATATATATTTGTTCTAACACCATACCTTGCAATCCCCCAACTTCACTACCATGATTCATTTTAAAGTGCATAGCTACAGGGCTCTCAACCCGTCCCCTTTTGATGTCTCTTATGTGTTCTTGAAGTGTTGTTTTGAACACTTTTTTACTCTCTCCTACATAAAATTTGTTGCAGAGACATTTTAATGCATAAATGATCCCTTCTCTATCACAACCATATGTATGTCTCACTACACATTTCTCTCCATTAATTTTACCAAAACTGTTCACTACAAATTTACAACTAAAACACCTTCCACAGGGTGTTGTTCCTACTGGCATGATGGTAGCAGGTACATTATCTGGGAGGGGTGCATACTTACCATACACCACCATGTCTTTTATACTTCTTCCTCTTTTAGATGAAATATATGCAGTTTTACATAATACATCAGGTAAATCCTTTTAAATTCACAAAAAAAAACAATAAAATCTTAATAAAGCCACTATTTGTGTACTCTATATGTGATATGTATTAACAAAATATATTTGGTTTCTTTGACTAGTTTCTCTTCCTATTCATTTCTTATGTGAATGCATGTCCAAATCACTTACCACCCTTTCTGTTTAATATTTCTCTACACAGCTCTTCAGTGTCATATTATCATACTCTCTCTTCTGTGGAAGGTTTGGCGTCGGGCTGGCAGCTCGACACAGTAAAACTCCACTGCTAATCATGAGCGGACAGTGATCCGCTGTGGTGACCCCTATCCGGGAAAAAGCTGAAAGAAGAAGAAGATATATATATATATATAAAATGTGTGTATGTGCATGTATAAAATGGGTCTACTTTGCTTGGTCAAAAGCCCATAAACTTGAATGTTATTTTCATGAATTGAAAATAATGAAAACTGAAATCCCAAACCATGCATTTTTTTTCCCAGGGGCAAGTAAACACTAACATGGAGAAATGTGCCCTTTTACCTTATGTATTGCAGTCCTGGAGTTGATGTATATAGTTAGGGGGGATGTGCTCCCCACATTGGGGGGTAGCTCCCCACCTAGGTGGTTATCAGATACTATGGTGTGTTTTTGTGAAGTTTTGAGCAAATGTTTACTTGCCTGGGAAAAATGTACAGTTTGGGATTTTAGTTTTCATTATTTTCTTCTTGCAAAAATTAGCGTTTGAGTGTTTGGGCTTTCAAACATTCAAAGTAGATCCATGTATATATATATATATATATATATATATATATATATATATATATATATGTGTGTGTGGGTTTATACTACATGATCGAACGTTTAGGTGCTCGAACACCTAAACGTCGACACATAAAGCCCGAAGACTGACAATCCCAAACGGGCATTTATGCAAATTTTTTTCCCTGGGAAAAAATTTGCTTGGCTGTCGGAAAAACAAACAAACTTTTAAACACTTATCAAGTGGGGGTCTTTGCCTCTCCTAACTAAATATACCAACTCCAAGATCGCTCTACATTGGGGAAAAGGGCATATTACTACCAACGGCCAAGCAAATTTTTTCCCAGGGAAAACAATTTGGGTAAATGGCCATTCGGGATTGTCAGTCTTTGGGCTTTACATGTCAACGTTTAGGTGTTCGAGCACCTAAACGTTCGATCACGTAATATAGACCATCTAGATATATATATATATAACTGGTCGGAGTGCCCCTCTTTTGCCTACTGCGCTCTTTTGGATTTTGTAGTTGCTTTCTGAGTGCATTTTTTTGCAGTTTCTGATTTGGCTTGTTTTGTGTGGAACGGGCTATGGAGGGAGCTTCTCCGGTGGGTAGTAAAGGACAGGAAGAGGTGAGTCAATTTCGCAAATTGATTGGCCATCTCACTGAGCTAATCGACCTACTCACCCCGCTTTGTCACTCCTTGGTTGCTAGCAATGCGAGTACCTGTCAAGAAAAAGGAAGCGGAACCGAAGGGTTTTATGCACATAAACTGAAAAGGAAAAGAGGTATTTTTCACGATACTAACGACCTAGGGGATGTATTCGAACCGAATGGTGGTACATTCAATCCGGCTGCTACACCGAGAATTTTCGGGGAAGAACCTGTACGGAATGGGGCTGAAGAAGCCAATGGAACTGACAACTGTAATAAATCTAAAGTGCCTATCTGCACTCAAGCACTTACAGGTACTGTTCCCATTACTTCGCATAACAAAGATACTAGTGAATGGTTGAAAGCAAGTTTTTGCTTTCAAATTGATAAGGGTAACCAACCTAGCATACCCAATGGAGATTCTTATGCTGTGAAACTGGACAAAATTTCTAAATTGATGTTGAAATATAGAACATTAAGCATTGAAAATGCATATCTTTTAGAATGCATTAACAGGAATATTGTTCCGAAAGGGTTAAGGGTTTGGAAATACCCTAATAATGTTCAGGCTGGCTCAGAATTTCATTTAGAATTGTTGGAAGTGTTTAATAAATCAGGCATAGATATTTTAAAGCTTATTATTAAAGAGAATGGTAGATAAACAAGATATGTTAAAAGGAGAAATTGAAGAACTAGATGTACATATTAAGGAAGATTTAATACATGGAATAAGGGAAGAAAAGGAAAAGTATTTTAAAGTTAGGGATGATATTGACATGAAATGTAATGATTTAATTAACAGGAAGATGAATAAACTGAAGAGGGATTTAAGTGAATATCAGAATAAAACGAGTTACCCCAAACCACCCTATATGAAATGGGACTTTTTTGGAAATAATAATATAAAACATGACTTTAGTAACAACAAGGATGAGAAAACAAGTAGATGGAATAACTATGATTATAATTATGAATTTCCACCACTAAACAGAGATGATAACTATGATAATCAACAACATTTTAGAAACAGAAATTTTCAGAAGGGGGGGGGGAATGGGGAGAGGAAGGTTCTAGATTTACATCACCTATCCCCAAATGTATCAAATGATGAAATTTCAGTTTTTGGAGTTAAGAATAGTTATGATGACTTCTCTATATACAATTTTAGTGATACCATCTTGACAAAGGAACACTTTAGATTATTAAGTAAAGGTTTGAAATACATACCCTATGTTAAGGGGGATCTAACAAAGACATTACTTGATATTAAACTGTTTTTAAGGAAAATAAATTTAGAAGTACTATTCTCTAAGAATAAGACTTCTAATTCTGTATACGACAATAAGGCTTTGGTACGTAGAACCACTTATAACCCGCCCCTACATCCCTAGATCAGGAATTTGGAAATCATTTTAGAGAAAGAAGTCAGAATTGCACAACAAAAGAAAATATATAAAAATAACCTTAGTCAAACTGAAAATGAGACTTTAAATTCATTGAAAAAGAATGCGGAAGTTAGAATTATGAAACCAGATAAGGGAGGGGGAGTAGTCATTATGGAGAATATTATTTATGAAGGAAAAATGAATGAAATCCTTAGGGATGAAGTGAAATATGCATGTGTATCAAGGAACGAAGTTAATTTAGCATATCACAAGATAGACATTTTGTTAAAATATATGTTATATGAAAAAGTAATAGGCAGTACAACTTATGACTACTTATACGTACCCAAACCTCGAATATCAATCATTTTCGGTATTCCCAAAATACATAAAAATTTGGAAGACCCACCCCTTAGGCCTATTGTGTCTGCAGACGGATCAAAGACACTACCTTTGGCTAAATATATTGATTTAAAAACTAAACACATTTGTACACAAAACAAGGTTATACTTAAGGATTCATGGGACTTACTAAGGAATATTACCCCTGACTTATTTACTGAAGATCTAATTTTTGTCACCATTGACATAATAGATCTTTTTTCATGCATACCCTATGAGACGGATTTATTAATGTTTGAGGAAATGATCTTTCAAGATAAAAAGATACCCCAATATGAGAAAGTTGCTATTATGGGACTTATGGATATAGTCCTTAAGTATAACTTTTTGATTTTTAATGGGGAATATTTTCAACAAACACAAGGTGTCTCCATGGGTGCAGCCTGTGCCCCCACGTTTGCGAATTTAGTTTTGGCACAGTGGGAGGAAAGCTTCATCGTACATTCCAAATTCAACACCTGCTGGACATTATACCGCCGATTTTTGGACGACATTGTAATTTTTTGGACAGCAGGTTATGATAAATTTAGCGAATTTATTGAATATATTAACAAATCCACTAATTTTCTTAAATTCACCCATAAGACTTCAATTGATACATTACAATACCTGGATGTGGAGATCTACAAGTTGAACAATAATTTTGAAACCAGAATTTATAGAAAATCTACCTTCTGTAACTCCTTTCTCCACTATAACAGCACACACCCTTCACATTGTAAAAAGAACATAGTGAAAGGACAGTTTGTCAGGGGTTGCCGTTTGACTAGTTTGGAGTCAGATTTTGTTAATGAATGTGCTTTTTTAGAGATTATGTTTAAAGAAAAAGGTTATCCTGGCAGTTTTGTTGAAAATATCAGGATGGAAGTGGAGAAAGGTAGAAGCACAAAATTTAGACCGATTAAGGGTGTTACATCCGAATTTTCACCTGAAATCAGGGATAGAAACAATAAAGGTACCTATAATGAATATCAGCAGGCCTTGGTATTGGAATACAATGCTTCAAATTTCAAGGTCAGGGAGATTTTTCAGAGAGAATGGAATAGATTTGTGTCACTTACAGACATAGATGAAATATTAAAATTAAAGCCAAAGGTTGTTTACAAAAATTCATTTAATATGAAGAAAATCTTCGAGATAAATAGTAATGTAGGAAACACCAAGTATTGTGAAAGTATACATCTCATAGGGGGAAGAAAGAAAATGGGAACTTTTAAATGTGGAAGTTGCCATCAATGTGAATATATTATGAACAAAGGGGAAATTCATTTAGAAAGTAGAAATAGATGGATTAGAAGTAAGGGGAACTTTTGTTGTGATACAAAAGGATTAATTTACCTTGCATCATGTCAAAAATGTAAGTCATTTTATGTGGGTAAAACAGAGAGAGTATTGAGGAGACGTATCTATGAACACCTTTATGAAATTTCAAAAGCTAAAGAAACAAATGCTTTATATAAACACTCCAGGGAATGTGAAGGGTATAAATTCCTCTTTTTTGTATTAGAACAAGTCAAGAGAGATATTAGAGGTGGCCCTTGGGAGGAATTGTTAGAATATAAAGAACTGTGGTGGCAGATAACTTTGGAAGCAGCGAAAACACCTGGTTTAAATGACCATATTTCTCTTTTACCTTTATTAAAATTAAGGGCTGCCAAAGTGTAAAGACTGTGTTATGATCAATACGCCAGCAGATGGCGCCAATCTACTTGAATACATTGATTCTTATATGTCAAACAAAAAATTTTTTTTATATACATATATATATATATATATATATATATATATATATATATACTTTTTAAAGGTTTTAGATTTTAACAACCATGTATGATACATATAATTTTAACAATATATTAACTATCAATATTATGAAATTTATTTAAGATGTATTAAGTGAATTCTACACTATTTTATTTAATACTTATATATTTAGTGGTGACATTACATATACTTGCTACTTAATATTCATGAGCCTTTTAGGAGAGCCTGATTAGTGTGTTTAAATGTTTTTTATGATGTTTATTGGCTAATGTTTTAATTCTGAATTATTTAAGATGTGATTAGTGGAATTATTTGTTATCTGATGAAGTCCAAGTTGTATGTGGACGAAAACGCGTATTGTGAATGAACTGCGTTAATGCTGTTTGTGATGCTGTTTGTGGATATTTAATAAATTGAGTGATTTTCGCAAACTGGTCGGAGTGCACCTCTTTTGCCTACTGCGCTCTTTTGGATTTTATATATATATATATATATATATATATATATATATATATATATATATATATATATATACACACACTTTGTGTGTGTGTGTGTGTGTGTGTGTGTGTGTGTATATATATATATATATATATATATATATATATATATATATATATATATATATATATATATATATTTGTGTGTGTGTGTGCAATTCATGTTATTTTAAAACTATGGAGTTGTGTTAGGTAACATCAGGCTTTCCCTGGATTCAATAAACTCCATGCAGGAGTAGTGCTATTCCTGCACAGAGTGAGCCATATCCATCTCCCCTTAGCTTTAATAACAGCACACCTTGCATATTCATAAAGGTATGCTACTGCTAAGGCTAAACAGATACAAACACTACTAAGTGCAGGGGGCATGTTTAAGTACTACATGCACATCTAACAAACCTCCTGCACTTAGAAAGTGCAGTATGGCACTTTTCACATGCTTTTCAGTATCCGCTGGCACTGAAATTAAATAAAATAGTAAAACAGTATCTGCAGACACTGGAATAGATAGGGGATCAAGAAATGACTACAGGGGGTGTGGGACAGGTTCTGTCACACACTCCCTGCATTGTTAAAGTGCTGTACAGCACTTTGCAAGTGCTTTTAATGTCTGCGGACACTGAAAGTAACTACTTCAATAGGAAGCAATGCAGGGGGTGTGTGACAAGTACTGTCACACACCCACTGCATTTCAAAAGAGCCATACAGCCATACTTCTCAACTGTACAGTTTTTGCAGAATGCCTAAATGCCTGTCTCACATACCTCTCAACTTCCTACAGCAAGAAATCTGTGCAAAGCCATAAATATTGGGGGACAAAGGCCCACAAATAGGGACACTTTTTAAATATTGCTCTTACAAACTTGGAAAGCTGATAGAATAACAGGTTTTGCATTTGCATGGATTTTCAGAAGGGTATGAAGTCTGAAACTCAAATGTCTGTCACTATCCCCTGACTTAAACCCTGAGAGATCTGCCATTGATTTGCTAGAAAATGACACTCATATAAGAAATAAACCATAAATATGAGGCAAAAATCTGGACATTCTGCAGAAATCTGTACAGTTGAGAGGTATGTTGCATCATGATTTTGGTGTGTTCCCCCAAACATCTGTCCCTACCTGGCAAATAGCAGAGGATGTGAGTCATTAAATAACGACAAACATTTGGGTTTAAGACTCCACATCCATCTGAAAAGTCATGCTAATGCAAAATGTATTATTCTATCTGAGCAATATTTAAAATATTTAAATAAAATGGGTTTATTAATTTTTTTTTTTTTACATTCTAAGGTATGTTTAAGCATAGCTGAGCAGGTGTGCACATTAGGTCCCTCTTCTCAGCATTGCTTAAACATCTCATAGCAGCTAAATAAAAATGTAAATATGGCCTTATTTAAACCACAGAGGTAGGAATACAGCCAGAACATGTTGTAGTTGATCTGTGCAGGTACTGTGTTGGGCATTGGTGAAGGAGCGTGCTTTCAGAGCAGCGCTGTGGCATTCAGGAGTCCAAGGTCATGGCTGGACTCCTTGTAGAAAACCATGATGAGAGACTGCTGCAGGGCCAGTACCAGGGCTCACAATACAAAATGGAGTCCTGGGACCATCTCACATGTGATCTCACCAGTGTTACTGGCATCCCCCGAACTGGTGAGCAAGTACAACACCATTATGCTGACCTAAAGTGGAGGAAGGGGTCACTCTTGGCCCAGTGGAACCAAGATGCATGGGCACGGAATAGTCCAGTAGTGTGTAAATATCATTATCAAGTAGTTTGCACCAAAGTCTACCCTGGGTTTGTGATAGACAGGTATGCATAATGTTTGCTTTTTTGTCCTATATGTGCAGCAGAGAGGGCTAGCAACACTGAAGCCCATGCCGACAGACTGTTAAGGCTGCGCCGACAGGCTGGTGAGTACAAATCTATCTTGCAGTATATAGTGCAAATAATTAAGAAGAAGTACATTAATGGCTGCCAGTAGGTATACTGTTACTGTGTTAACCGAATAAATTCTGTCTAACTATTATTGATCTACAGGATATGTAGTACTAAAGCACTACGTCATATCACTGTAATAAAGATCAATATCAAAAACTGCTGTGTTTACTCTGGCATGTCATTGTAGAAATAGAATGTATACAGGTTATCCAGAGCAAATATGGGTTTGACAGCATGTATTAACTGAAGTTGTTCTGAGAAGCAGCTGGTAAGTAAACTGTAGATTGTGGAGCTGTAAAACAAGAGATAAATGAAATATGAAATATATACTGTACTAAGCTCTGAACTCTGAGTAGTAATGTGTAATGTGTCAAAGTGTGTCCCATGCAGCATTGCTGTGTTAACCTTTGCTGTCCAGATTGTAATATTTCAAAGGATTAATGCACAGTTCACTATTTGTCATGCATGCATCTCAGGATTACAAGGTCAGACTGTCTAACCAAGAGAGTATTAGGGATAAACTAGTCAAACAAGAAACAGCAGTTCCTCAGTAGCTCAGTGTGATGACAAATAGCTTAGTTGTTAATTTTGCATACCCAGACATGGTTCGAATCCAGGGAGTGGTACTGAGATGTGTGTGTATATATATATATATATATATATATATATATATATATATATATATATATATATATATATATATATATATATATATATACACTAAAGAGAATCCTGAGTATTTGTAGAAACAATCAGAAAGTGTTAACAGATATTTTCTCCATGGGTCTTACAGGTACAGAAATGTGTGTAGTAGCTGTATGAAGGGTATATTAATACACCATGTACAACTGTTCCACTGTCCAAACCATATGCCTGCAAATGGCAGCAGGATAAGTACATACATCATGCACTCTCTCCAATACATGTCCCACATGTGTCACACTGTCACAGCTAGTGGTCACCACTGCCAATAACCTTGGACACAGATAGGAATCCAGGGAAGTATGCCAGTAGCAGACTCACACAACATCAGTGCAGGGTACCCCTTCTCTGTCAGCTATGTAACCCTGACATGTTCAAGCCCCCTCTAGTAATGTAGCCATTGTCCTCCCAATCTTCCCCACACCATTACAGGCTGACAGTCTAACGTGTATGTATGTGCTGCAGAAGCTATGGGTCATAGGTAGATGTAAAGTGAGGGCAAACCTGTTAGAGTATTGAGTAGTACTGTTGTGAAAATGGAAGCATATACAGCTGTTAATGGACTTTTTTCTCTCCACTAATTATTATTCATATACTATGAGTATGTTGTTCTCAAAACCTATTGTTGGGACATGTGTTCTATAATTGTTCATATATCATCTTGGTTGCATATTAAGATACCTTGTTCAAATACTATTATTGGTGGTCTGTTGCCATCAATGTAACTTGCATGCTGTTAAAATGCTTACTGTTCTTCCATTTATGCATGTGCTCTGTTTGCTATGGAACTGTTTCAAATCTGTTAGTTTGGGTTAATTGGAACACCCATGTATGCTGTTATAAGTAATTTTGAAATGTTTTGTTCATGACTAACCAATATATCTTGGAAAATCTCAACACCATAGCACGTTTGGGAAGGCAGATCCCTATGGATCTGCCTGTTCCCAGTCATCTGGCTGTGGCACCAGGCCCCAACACGTATGAGACCCAGCCTGGAACTTCCTCATCTGCTGGTCCTGCACCACCTTCAGGTGGAACTGCCTCAGGGGAAGGGCCCCGTCCTCCCCTGGGCGCGGGCGCGGAGAGGAGCCTGGCACCTGCCGCAAGTTCCAGGGGATGGTGTGCAGCATCATCCACACAGACTTGGATGGACAGCTGTGCCAGATGGAGGGCTGCCTGGCGCACCTCAAGGGGTAGGCTGTCCCTCCTCTCCAGCCCTAAGCACAGCAACCTTTGGGGCCATGAAGGTGTATTGGTGACTGACCATGGGTGGGAACCTCAGTCCCACTGTATCCATTTGGGGGTTCATGGGCTTCAGATTCCCAACCACCCTCCCCATCAAATGTGTTTACTCCCCACATGTGTCATATACCACTCCTGTCTGTTGTCTTGTCTGTCTGCGAATTCAACCTATCCTACCCAGCCTACCTCCCCAAACATACCTACACCCCTTCCCCAACATCCTATTTTCACCTTAAAAAAAGGGGGCATTTGTCTCACAAAAAAATCATTGCCTCATACATAGCTCTACATTTCACCTCCATGTACAGTGAAATTAATCAATCTACCCAAACATTCTTCTACAAATGTCTGTCACCAACACAACTCCCCATGGAGTGTGAGGCCGTAAATTCCAGATTCTACACATTATTCACAGCTGTTGCTGCAGAAGAAATGTAGAACTATGGTCCCTTCCTACACCCATCCTGCACATCCTTAGCTGGTTTTCTGAATGTTTTACTCCCTTCTTGCCACCATTTCACCACTTTCCTATCACCCTTTTTTTCTTTAATTAAAATGAGTGCGGGTGGAAGCAGGAGTAAGTGGTGTTAAGTAAAGCTAAGAAGAATTAACCATCTGTTAGCATCGCTTAGCTTCATGCAAAACCATGCAAACCTGCTTACAACTGCTTAAAAGTGCTTTAATCACTCTGTCCCCATCAGCCGTTGTTCTGCCCAGCAACAAAATTAGCAGCTCTCCTGAGTCTCAAACCTAGGATGCTGTGCACTGCAATCACAGCAATGTACCACTACACCATCTGAGTTAAAAGGATGTGAAATGCTTTTACAAACATATCATGCATTATGGTCATTTAACATTAATGAAAAAAACTCATCACTACCAAGACTTGAAACCAGGACCCTGTGCACTACAATCAGAGCAATGTACTTCTACACCATCTGAGTTGTAGAAATTTGTAATGTTTTTACAAACATATCATGCACTAAAGTCATTTAACATAAGGGAAAATATATATACATGGTATTCTAATATGCATATATAGCTATATATGAATACAAATATATAAATATATATATATATATATATATATATATATATATATATATATATATAATATATATGTATCTATATCTATATATATCTATCTATATATATATATATATATATATATATATATATATATATATATATATATATATATATATATATATATATATATATATATATATATATATATATAGATATATAGATATATAAAGACACACACACACATATATATATATATATATATATATATATATATATATATATATATATATATATATATATATATATATATATATATATATATATATATATATATATATACATATATATATATATATATATATATATGTGTGTAGATATACATATGTAAACAACTTCTTACTGCAAGAAATCTGCAAAAAGCCTGACAAAGTGGGGGGATAAAGGGCAAACAATAGTGACATATTTGAAATATGGCTTTTATACATGTAGAAGTCTGCTAGAGTAGCATGGTTTGATTTAACATATATTTTCTAATAGATTCCAGGTCTGAAACACAAATGATTGTCATCATACTGATGTCAATGCTCACATCATCCCAGTGATTTGTCAGAAACCCACAACTGTTATGGGGAACAGACCAAAAATATGAGCCATGCATCTGGACAGTGTCTAGACATCTGGACAGTGGAGAGGTATGACTGCAGTCATGTAACAGAAGAGATAAAAAACTGAGAGCTACCAACCATTTCACCCAGCACCTTCTGAACCACAGTAACACCAACACGACACTACCCCAAATCAGCTCTGGGGAATTACCCATGTATTTCCAAATATATCATGCACTACAGGGATGTAACCATAGGGAAAAGCAGACATTGGTGAGAAATTGTCCACCCCAAATCATTTGCACCACAGTCACAGTAACATACCAGTACCCCATATGAACTCTAGAGTATAACAACTGTTTGAACAAGCATATTCTGATTATCAGTCACACACTACACCGACATATACTGCCCCACCTCATGGTCTACTGGGAATTAGCCTGCCCCTACAAACATATACACCTGATAGACCAACAGCAACTATAGCAGCATGCACAGTCAGAGAGAAAAGGATCTATGACATTCACATCTGCTACTCTCCCTACGCAGCCCAGCAAAGATTTACACACAACACTGCTACACAGTCTTGGCAGTCTGTTAACAATGGTCAGACATACATAATTCTCAAGTGAACAGATTCCCACAGAATGTCCAGGGTGTGTGACCATATTTATGGCCACTGCCACATACCACTTCTGGGAGTCTGCTAAGTCACTGGGATGATATTAGGAGTACAATCACTAAATAATGATATACCATACCTCTGAACCTCTTACTGTAAGATATCTGGACAAAGCCTGACATACTTGGGGGATAGGGGGACAAAAAGAGGGACATATCTCACATAATGGTGTTACAAACTGAAACAGTTGCTGGTGTTACAGAGTTTGTTGTAACATAACATCCCTGAAGAATATGATGTCTGAAACATTAATGGATGTCACCATTTACTGACTACAATCCTCATATTATCATACTAATTTTCCAGAAACAGAAATTGTCTGAGGAACAGACCAAACATAACAGGCAAACCATTGGGCAGTCTGTGGACATCTAGACAGTTGAGAGGTATGTCAGACACATATCACTGACAGATCTCAAGTGACACAGAAATGCATGTTCAGACAAACCCTGTTAATCTATCAATACTTACTTATAATCTGTACCCAATTCTGGATCTTTGTCCCCCATGTTGTTGGGCTGTCTCCACGTGTCTTGTTCAGAGAGATATTGCCACCTACCATCTGTGAAGCTGTAGCTCCAACACCTCCATAATGTCCTCCACACAGGCAAGGAAAAGGGGCAAGGCCCACATGAAGGACATAAGTATAGCACTGTGTTGCTAAGGCATTGGCTAATGGAAAGACAACACAGCTGCTCTGGATGCAAGTAGCAAGTTGGAGATACAAGTTGGTGCACAGGCCATCACCTGCTCATGAGCATTACCTACAAAAGGCAAGCTGCTGCCTATGAAACACAGGTCTGAACCCGCCTACACAAAGACAGACTGCGACTACACAAACCTAAACATTTGCATTATTCTGAGGAAACTCTTCAGCACTATAACAGGTATGTCAATCGCTTAAGCTTGTAATGGAATGCAGAAGGGGGGGTGCAATAATTGAAATAGGAAGTTAAACACTAGGTCACAACAAGACCTGCTGGACTCACATGCTGCTGTCCGGCACCTATGGCCATTCCTGCTTGCCCTGTCTGCAGTGACATGGATCACAGCTCTGGACCCTGAGTCTCCCAAGTAAAAGTCAGCACATGTCTGACTACTACTAACATGTCTGTTGTCCAATGCTGACTGTAAAACTGCTAGGCCAGCTACCTGGGATGTTGTAAATATTCATATGTCACTTGTGAATTTTACTATGATACATATGCTTATCTTACAAATGTAAGAGACTTATATAGGGTATGTGCATAGTAAACAACAGACACAGAAGTGTGTGTTGAACTGTACATTATATACTGAGCCCATACCTGTCAACTGTCCAGACTTTTGCAGATTGACCACATGTCTGCCTCATATTTGTAGTCAGTTCCTCATACAGTTGTGTATTGTCTGGCACATGACTGGCAACCCATTAAAGACTGAAGTCATAACCTAATAGCATACATTTGAATGTCAGATGTCATATCCAGTGGAGTAGACCTGTGAATGAGAAACCGTCTTTGATGGCAACTACTTGTGTTTCAGCTAGATTCATAAATTGCCACTATTTTCCGGCCTTTGCCCACTAGTGATTTGTGCCTTTATGCAGATGTCTTGCTCTAACAGGAGCTAGGTATCTTTGCATGAAATCCATGTCACTGCAAGCATACCTTGTTCTGTTGGATACCAACCTTTGTGCAGTCACTGACACCTGCTTTGCAGCTGTGGATAGCACACTAACCTTGCCAGGTTACTCATCCCATAGTATGTTTAGACCCCAAATAGAGGGCTGCAAAGCCACAGGAGGTGGAGTTTTAAACCTTATCTCACACACACACACACACACACACACACACACACACACACACACACACACACCTCCAGGCTGGCCATACAGTATGAGATATGGGAGACATCCCAAGTGCAGTTAACAGTTGACAAAACACCTACTCAAATCATAGCTAGCTACACACCTCCAACCATGACTCTGGACACCCACCACACCTATTGAGACTTTCTGGAATCTGTCAGGATTCAATCATCTACCCTGCTCTTGGGTGACTTTAACTACCCATCCATAGTGTGCATGACCTATGCTACCTGAACATGAATGCACAGAGATTCCTAAGCTTTGTCAATGGCAATGCAGTGGATCAGCCGGTTAAAACTCCTGCGACAGGTGGACATATCCTGTACCTGGTCTTAACCAACATGAGTAGCCACTGTAGCACTCGTACATTGTCATCCTCCTTGGTAAGATCTGACCACATAGCCATCACTGTTCACATCACCATCTCTCCTGGCTCCCACCCCCCTTGTCAGGGTCAAACAAAATAAACTTAACACAAATGACAATAAATCTCCTCAGAGCAGCTAGAAGTAGCTTTACAGCCACTGTCCCATCAGTTGGAACTAGCAGTCGTGTCCAAGCCCACACCACAATACTATGTGAGCACCTACATAGCTGTATGGACTCAGCAATGCCTGACAGGACAACATCATCTCCCTCAAGGTAGGGTAAATGTCCATGGTGGACACCAGCAATAAACAAATACCATAATAGGCAGAAATAATTGCTGGACAGGGCCAAAACAGAGCAGGTGCCTTATTGGAAGCAATGTAAACTTGGTCTGAACAAGCAAATAAGGTCACAAGTGAATTACCCTAAGGTTATCTTTTAGTGCAAATTGGACATATCCACCAAGGCCAACTACTAGGCCTTCCACTCATATGTCTGCAATCCCAGAGGCAACACTCAAATCTGCTCTGTAGTGATGGTCAATAACACCACATACATATACAGCATAGATATAGTCAACCTGCTGCAAACAGTTGAATTGTAAACATCAATCCCGTATCCCCCGATGGGTACACATGTGCATGCACAGCACCTGCCCCCCACTCATCATCAGGAAACAGCTCCGTAATGCCCTGTCAAAGACAACATACAGAAGTCTCCACAGGCCTGATACCATCCCTGGCTGCATCCTACATGAACTCAGGCATGAGCTCTCAGCTCCAGTATATACTGTAGTCAACCAAAGCCTGAGCACCAGTGTCATCCCATCTGCACAGAGGACAGCCACTGTCATTACTATACACAAAGGCAGAGCATTCCACTGACCCAGACAATCATAGGCACATCAGCCTAAGTAACCTGCTCTACAAGGACATGGAAGGTAATAGCAAGGACATTATGAAAAGGGACATCGGCAACATCAAAATGCCTAAGCCCGCACAGTGTGGTATTGTCAAAGGGAGATCAGACCTGTTAAACCTGTCGACTTCTCTGAAGTGGTCAACAAACACAAGGACAAGGGGAAGATGGTGAACAATGCCCACCTTCACCTAGCAAATTCTCTCACAATAATCCCCAGGTGGCCAGGATGCATACGCCTACACAGCTAGGCATCAACCTATATGTTATCAGATTGGTAGCTAACTAGTTCAATGATAGTACCCACTCAGTCAAAGTAGTGGAACCCACCTCTAGTAGTAGAGTATTCCAGAGTGGTGTACCCCAAGGATTGGTCTGGGGGCCTCTACTGTTTGAGATATACATATCTGAGGTACAAGACAAAACCAGTGGTCTGTGGCTGACCAGGTTTCAGATGCTTGCAAGCTGGCCACCGTCTTACATTCCCCTACTCATGTGAGTATCCTCCAAGCGGCCCTTACCCAAATTAATGACTGGTGCAAGAAGCATTGCTGCAAACCGAATGCCAGGAGATGCTTCATTCTCCCTGCTGTGGCAGATGTCATCCACACTAATTATGACAGTAATAATGTACTGAGCATGCAATCAGGTGTGAGGCAACTTGTGCACCAAAGTTGGTAGCAACCTGACAGTTTCCCACTGTGTGAGCACCATTGTATGGAAGGCTGTCTACATGGCCCACCGCACAAATACGGGTATGTCATTCAGGAACCAGGAGGCCACTGCATCGCTGTACTCTACCCTTATCAGATGCATTACCAAGTACAATGGCTCCTTTGGCATTACCCTTGTCTAGCAAATAGAGCAGTTGCAGAGACCACAGAGGTTCCTAACCAGGCAAATCCAGGGTCTGTAACACATATCCAATACAAATATGGTGAAAGCCCTGTCCCTGTACTCAGTCTCATACAGACTGATCATAGGCAACCTGTGTTTGGCATACAAGGCCATTTCCAAACTAGCCTTGATGGCATATCTGCATATCTGTAAAACAAAGCCCACTCACACAACCTGCATGCAAGGCCCTCACCTTGTCTGTAACATGTATAGTACTTGTTGGCGGGATAGTGTAGTGTCCCATACAATACACTGTCTGTAAAATATACTCCCTCCCCATGTCTAGCAGAGTGCATGTATAGCTCTCTTAAAGAAGAAGCTGGATGACTGCATGGGAAATGGATGACACACCTCTGGGATCCTGCATGTGTCCCAGCTGCAGAAGGGAAACATGTGTTGGCTTTGAAGGGACATGGGCAAAAGTCTGGGCCAGGCTTATGAGGGCATCAGAGCCAATAGCCTGATATCATCCTATGAGGTTATGCACCTAGTCCTTTACATGTTTCCTGTATGTGTTGCAGACTGTGCGGCAATGTTGTCTGAAATGAATCCCTGTGAGTCTGAACTGTGTAGGTACTGCAATGATAGTGTATAGTCTTGTTCCTTCATCAGTTATCATCACATATCGTTACACCTTGTCATTGTGTGTGGTCTGTATAGCAGTAAGTCAGCTCTTACAGTACATGCATATGCACATGGTGACATTGTATAGCTTAGACGTGTCCAACCTGCGGCCCGCGGGCCACATGCGGCCCTCAGAGCTCTTCCATGCGGCCCTCAACCTCTAACCGCAACATCGAGATACGCATGCCCCCAAACACATTTTTTGTTTTGTGTTTTTCGCTCCCGTGACCTGTAATGCTAATGTCGGTGTGTGCGTGCACCAAAGCACCCTTCTAGTTTTGTTTTTAAGCCAAAAAAGGGTCAGTGTGTTTATGCCATTATTTTGTACCAAACAATCAGTCTGTGTGTTCCCGCTGAAGAGGGACTCATGTATGGATTTGCCGCTGTTGCCTTTGAAAGGGACAGCAATTACCTGTGTTAATAGGTAAGTACGGAGTGAGTGACCACATGCATGAAAGCAGAATTGTGTGTGTGAAAGTAGAAGAAGAGTGTGTGTGTGTGTATGTGTGTATATGTGTGCATGACAGAGAGATATGCATGCACAAAGAGGCTAACAATGATCAGTCTACCTACTGAACACAAACAAGTTAGCTCACAAATACATAATACATTAAGAGTACACTTTTATTAAATTGCGGCTTTCCTGACAGGGAGAGTGTTGTATTGAACATGAACTCATACCACTTAACTGTATGGATTTTCAAAGAATGTCTGGATTTTTGCCTCATCTTCCAATTTGTGTCTTTTGCTTAGGAAATAAAAGTAGTTATCTAAGGTAATGCAGTTCCAGGGAGTAAGAATGAGACAGCAGCCTAGGGTTAATGGGTCAGTAGTGGACTGACTATGTGGGACTGCAGTATATAAAGTTGTATTGTTTTTTCAGACAAACAAAAAAGCACCTAGTACTGTTTTTTCATTGGTGGGTTCTAAGCAGTGGTAGATTGGACAACAGTAAGCATAGCTTTGGCGGATCATCAATACTGGCAAATCAAGTGGGCACAGTGTCATTTTTTAAATGTTGGGGATTTTAGTGTGTGTGTGTGTGCTTATGTGTTGGGAGTGCTGCAACAGTAGACGATTATTAAAGACAGAGACTTACGGACTGTGGAGAATATGTTTCTTTGTTTCAAAACCTAATACTTGGGTACGCATGCCAGAAGTAGATTTTTTAAAACATAGCTTCTTGCCATTTACAGTGGATGGATATTTACATTTAATGGACAATGTATTAGCGTGGGCCTGTGGGGTTCTGAAGGATGCCAAGTTTACCACTGCCAATGTCTTGTAAAGTGACCTGGAAATGGATATTGGGATGTTACTGAAAAAATATAGTAAGTGGGCTTAGAAATATAGTTTAATTAAACAAAGTGTACTTTCACTTTACAGGCCATAATTTAATTTCTTTCAGGTAGTCCAGATACTGGTAGATTGTATACCATTAGACTTAATTAGGGAGAGCTGTCATGCTGGGGAAACAAGCAGCCCTAGTTTCAGTGAAAGCTTTGTGGTTGCTTGCAGGTAGGAAGTTGCAGGATGTTGATGCAATGTGTTTTATTTATTATTTTCAATGCATTTGTCATTTCAAAGCATGGTTTTCTTTGTTGCAAAAGAAGGCAGGACTGAATGAGCCATATAATGTTTAACTGACAATGATGGGATAGAAAGATTATAAGTGATGTATAATGATTGCAGCTACAGTTGTTTCAATGGTGTCTGTGATGCATAATTATTTTTGGGCCTGTGCCCCACTTTTATTTTTCGCTTTGTCCAGATTTCTTGCTCTAAGGTTGAGAGGTATGGTTCCATACTAAATCAGAAGTTGTATTTACCTTGGAAGACTTTTCGGCATAGTTATGAAAAACAGAGCCTTTTTAATATCTCTACTTATTTCCAATATAAACTGCCATGTAACCTTGCAAATAACCTTCTTATTAAGCTACTTTACTTCTTCTGGAATTGACAGATATGATTCATCTGTTCGGACATAAGCATAGAGTGGTAATGTGACTTTGATTTCTTGCAGCAGTCTGTGGTTTACATAATCACAATAACTTTTCTGTGTTTCTGGGTGTATAATCAATTTAACAGTTTTAAAGATGTTTTCCAAAAATAAATAAATATATAATAAATAAATAATCCTCTCTACACTTTGAGCTATTGACAAAGTCTGGGAATTTGTTTTTTTCAAAAGCGAAGGTCAGCATTACAGCTCAGTAAACTGTCAGTCTGAGTAACTTCTGCACAAATTAAAATGTCTGAATGTCAAATGGCTTTAGATTGGAGGGAAGTTTATTTTTATTTATTTTATTTTATTTTACATTTGTTTACCGAGAAAGTCCGACTGGACACAGGTCCATTTTCAGCGGAGGCCCGGGGAGAAAAGCTCCAAAAATAACACAAAACAATATAATACAATACATGAGAGAGAGAGAGAGAGAGAGACAGCAAATTATGGGATGTAGTACTCATACAATATGGCAGAGATTATATCTCGTAACAGTGAGAATCATTGAGGTACAGAATACACTTAAAAACATTTTTTTTTTACAGTTATAATTACAGCAAGGCAAATATTAATGAGTTCAGTTTTTAGGAGAAAGCTGTTTGTACATAGCTGAAGCTCTGAAACAATCTTTTGGTATGGACTAACCTGGGGATTGACACAAGTTATATGTTTACATCAGTATCTAGAATTATAGTTTTATGGTTTTCTTATTGATTTACTTTTTGCCGAGCAGTTGTTTGTTGATTTATTGATGGTCCTTTTGGTGGTTGGAAATTACATGGATGAATCCATCTCTATTATGATTTTTTTTCAGATATTTTGACTTCCAGACAATTTCATTCAGTGAGTTGGTGTCATGTGATTACTGAGGTTGCCTATTTTACAAGTAGGGGCTTGTGTGTGTGTGTGTGTGTGTGTGTGTGTGTGTGTGTGTGTGTGTGTGTGTGTATATATAAGAGAGAGAGAGAGATTTAATATGTATACTGAATATAATTTTGCAAATGGAATTCTTAGTTAAACATGCCCCTCTTCTTGGGCAACTAGACTTGAGTAACCAATATTAGATCTTAGCCATCCAGCTGGGAAAGGTTAGTATGTGGATTTTCCATCTGGTTTGATGAAGGCTATGTTACTTACCCAAGGACTACATTTATGGCTATTCATCCAGCCATCATGTTGCTGAACTATATTGTTTGATAATGAGAGGAGTTTTTTACACAAGGTGAAGGTTTTTGTATCAAGAACCTGTCCATAAAAAGTGGCTTGTTTATGTTGCAGTGAAGGCTGTGGTCTTTGTAGTGAGCGTTTTAAGTATAACCAGTATTTCTGAGGTAGAGGACGTCTCTTAAGGCAGGATCGTTCTTAGCCTGGAAAGCAAGCCAATGATGAAATTTATAGGGGCCAGTGAGAGACAGAGGAAAGTAAGAAGCTTTTTAGTCTGTTTGGATAACTAAGTGAACTTAGTCATTTGACCTTTTTTGTCAGAAATTGACCTTTTTTGTCAGAAATGGTTGTAGTCTTTCTTTTGGCAGGGTGTTTTGCTGAGGCACATGCCAAAAGGGGCATTGCACTCAATAATGGCTCTTATAAAGGAAGAATACAGGAATGTTATGACCTCCTTGTCCCTGGATGAGATACCCTTACTAATGAAGTGGGCCATGTAAAAAGCTTTCCTTACAACGGAGACAACGTGGTGGTCAAAAGTCAGGTTTCTATCAACTGGGTGCCCAAGTACCATACGACTTATTGCATGCTTACAACATTGTTATTAATGTGATAATTTGTGGGGACATCACTCTCCTCAAAGGGGATGATGTGCATTTTTTGGCATTTAGCTTGAGGCCATATTTCTGGCACCAGTTATTTGTTTGGGTGAGACCCTCTTGTAGCTTATTCAGAATTGTTTTATTATGTCAGTAATGTGAATTCTTTACTTTATTGCAAATTTGTTGGGTTATTTTTGTGGATTATAGTATTGTAGGACTGCTGATGTTGACATTTTACTTAGTTGGACTGCTGGAATGGTTTTCCCAGTGAGAAATGCTAGTGCTGTAATGAATATCTGTTTATTTGTAAAAAAAAAAAATATATATATATATATCTATCTATATATATATATAGATATATTAACTAAGATGTTAGAGTTAACTGTTAGATTAGAGAATTAGAATGAGAATTAGAATTTTAAGGCAAATATTAGGCATTTATTACATTTATTCATTGTTCAAATGCACCTACAGTACAGACAGGAGGTTGACTGTGGTCTTCCGGAGCAACGAAAGAGTTAACTATATGATATATTTTATATGCGGCCCCAAGACCATTTCTGTTCACTCAATGTGGCCCCAGAAAGCCAAAAGGTTGGACACCTATAGCTCATTCCAGTAGCCTTGGTCTTGGTTACAGTTACCACTCTGCTATTGGGTCCATCACACAGTAGGATTTGTCACCCTTTGTTGTGGGCCTTAGAGTAGCTGTGAAAGAGATGGATTGTGGCAGGCAGAACAATCGTAATATCTGCCCTGATGGGCCCATAGGTGTCAAAGCTGTGCCAGACTGTACCAGTAGTGAGTGTGTGTGTGTGTGTGTGTGTGTGTGTGTGTGTGTGTGTGTGTGTGTGCGTGGGCATGTGCATGTGCATGTGTGCGCCTGTGTGTGTGTGTGTGTGTGTGTGTGTGTGTGTGTGTGTGTGTGTGTGTGTGTGTGTGTGTGTGTGTATGTGTGTGTGTGTGTGTGTGTGTGTGTGTGTGTGTGTGTGTGTGTATGTGTGTGTATCAGCAAACATTATACTACCGAGTTTTAATTTACATATGTTGTCTTTCCTTCACAGGTGAACATGGGGGTTAGTGTCTCTCCCCCTCACAACCTGATGTCAGTATCTTAGCAGACTCCCATGATGATGGTGGTCATAGTGAGGCACAGGTGGGGTTGTTGGTGCCTAAATCTGTGCCATTGTTTGATATCCCACTTTCACCCACCATGTCCCCACACACAGTCAGTATGCCCACACATACCCAGTCCCCAGCAGCTATGGATAATGGACAGTTTGAAGGTGATGGCATGGAACAGGCCAGTGTGTTGACTATGGCGAGTGTGAGTGTAGACACCAGCCACAGCCAGAGAGCAGGCGAGGTCACACACAGGCAGATGGACAGGGGTGCCGACAGATGACTGCTGCCCATTAAGCCCCTGTTGCAAGTGCCACAGCAGGTGTCACCAGTCACATGTTACAATCCATCATGGAGGCACAGGTGCATACTGACTGTAACACCAGACAGATGCTGAAGGTCATGAATGCAGTGCTTCCTGACATGCATTATGACCTCCATGGCATTTGTGATGCCATACATCATCTTGCCAATGTCGTGGATAGACAGTGGTGTGAGACATTGTCACTGCTCGACCATGCAATTTCTGTGCTTGAGCATGTGGTGGGAGTAGGGCATCAGCCAGGTGGACGTAGGTCAGCAACATGATCAGCTGAGAGCCCACCTGGCCATGCACATTCACAGTCCCATAGTGGCAGTACCAACAGCACTACCATAGGGAGGGTGCTGTCCACACCACACCAGAGCAGGCCAGAGGCAAAATGTCCTGGCCAGTCCCATCAGGAAAGTGAATCCAGCAGATAGCAGTCACCATTGTGAAGTAGTACTGCATCTGTCCTTGGGCCCTCTGGTGCAAGCTATAGTCCTGGCTGAACAAATTCCTGTGCCCCTACTGGGAGACTGTGACTGTACATCATGCCATGTATGGTGCACGGCTGCCCAACATAACCCTGTGTCAGATCCACATGGCTTGATGGTGTGCAGACAAACACTCACACGTCCCTATCACAGGCAGGTCACAACCAGACAGACACAGCTCTTCTGCACAGCCCAGTTGAACACCACCCCTCAAGACACACACACACACACACACACACACACACACACACACACACACACACACACACACACACACACACACACACACACACACACACACACACACACACACACACACACACACACACACACACTCACATGATGTCAGCCATATGTCCCAGCTTAGGCCTCTGGCAATCCAACACCACAGCCTGTGCATGTGATGATACTTGTGCTACACCCCTGTTATCCATACCATCAATGCACGGACATGCTCATATGGGTCTGATGTGCAGGGTGACTTATAGTACAGTGTAACAATGTCATGCTGTGTAGGGTGATGTGTGCTGGCAGTAGTTATGGGTACACATAGAGGTGTATGTACCTTGTTAGCTATGATACACTATTGCTGTTAGTACTGCTGACTGACTGAAGTGTCACATACTGTATTCTGGTTGTGCTCCAGGTGTCTGTGTGTCTGCAGGCTGTGGGCCTGCTGACAGTAACAATGATGAGTAAGGCAGAGTGGAAACACAGTGACCTTTTCATAGCCAAGGTACAGCTGTTTATGTACATGTTTATCTGGTGTGTTTACATGCAACAGTGTGTGAGGGGCAATTGTGGTGGTTAGTGTGACCTTGCATACATACCCTTGACACAGCCACCTATCCTTCATACATGTCACCTGGGTGATCTGTAGGACTGCAGGCTCACACATGCAGAGGAGGTTACTTGAGTACTGACACTACGTCCCTCACTAGCTTGGCCATTACTTTAACTGCAACAGATTCAGCTATCAGCACCTGCTGCCCCTGCCATTTCTGTCCCATCCACTCAACCATCATGCAGTTGATTAGGGTATGCCTGGTACTATGTATGACAGGTTTGGGGTATGTATTCCTGACACAGGTTGGCCTGTGTTAGTCTAACCTGACAATCACCAGCATGTGTGCCTGCTGTCTCATATGCATGTCTGGCCTCTCATGCTGGTAGTGCACACAGAGTCATAGTCTTGTATATGGGGAAGCTGAGGAAGGGCTGAGCACAGCCCCTACCTGTACAGTCTTACAAATGATAGCAGTAGATACATAACACAAATAGCACAGTGTAATGTAGTGTAGCAGTGTCTGCCACTACTATTGCAGTAGGTGACAATTACAGGGGCTGTTAGGATTGCCATTGGTGTTCAGAGGCCCTTAACATGTTAGAGCCATCACACACACACACACACACACACACACACACACACACACACACACACACACACACACACACACACACACACACACTGCTACATGTGGACATACACTGAAACACACATGCACATGGAGGTGACACTTCTCAGAGTAGATGACCTACCTATCTATGAATGTACAATACACAGTGATATGACCACTGCATGCACCACAGTAGCTTGGTGTTAGAAATTGTGAAAATGTGCTTGTATGGTAGATGATATCTGTATGGACTGACACTAGGTTGGCAATGGGGGAGTTCACAGGTTGGAAGAGGCATACAATATGGTATAGCCACCACATACACACACTAAAGATAGCCACAGAGGCTCTGCATACAGAAAAACATACACAGTTGCCAATAGACATATTAGTAACTCTACATATTCACTTGTATATACTATAGTGCTGTGTAAACATGACATGCTCCACATAGATTATATGCCTGGGACATAACACATGACCTCTTACAACAGGTAATCTTGTGAATGCCTTCACTGATGATGGGATAACCCACCAGACATAGCAATTGCTCTCGTCTACTGCTCCTACAAGCTTGCACAAGTGATAGAGTGACAGACATTGTATCAGCATGATGTGTCAGTCAAGTGTGATGTCTGATGCTGGCATGTGTGTCACTACAGTAACTGTGACATATTTGGCAAGGATATCACAGGAATGCTCATTGTTAGGGGACACAGACAACATACAGGTTATAAACATGTGAATATCCCATGTACATTTGTACAGATGACTGGTATGGGCTGTATAGTGTTACATGGTGTATGTGAGGCAGATGTCATTAACAGGGTCTTTAAAGTAATTTCATGGGTAGGGGGTCAACAGGTCTTAAAATGGTATAACCTACACACACAATATCCACAGGGGATATGCTCCACACACACTAATATAGTTATCAGTATTGAGATTAGAACCCTTACCTAATTATTTTCACTATAGTATTACACAGTTATTGCACATGCCACAGAGCTTAGAGGGCTGACAAGTGTATACAGGTACAGCTAAGGTGAGTGACACCAGCAGGCATTGTAAAATAGTGCAATGGGATGTGTACTGGGTAGTACTTGCCTCAAAATGGTATAACCCACACCCCCTTAGGATATGATTCACATCCAAACACACACACAGATCATGTGATTCTCACACACACACACACACACACACACACACACACACACACACACACACACACACACACATACACACACACAGTCACACACACACAGTATCAGGTACCAGTACTGAGTTTAGAACCTGTACCTCTCTAGTTATATATACTACAGTGTTACACAGTTATTACACATGCCACGGAGCTTATAGGATTTAACAGTGCCACAAGGTATATCTAAGGTGATTACATCAAGCGCCCTTGTAAAGTATGGCAGTGGGCAATGAACTGGGTGGGAAGGGCATCAAAATACATTACCATACAAGCATACACACTTACAAACACCTTCACGCACCCACATTTGCCACAACTGAGTGTTGGACCCCTGCTTATCTAGTTATCTGTACTATACAGTTACTTAGTTATTACATGCATCATGGAACTTATAGGGCCGAGCGCTGTCCAAAGGTACTTCTAAGGGCAATGACATCAGCAGGACTGCTAAAGTAGGGCAATGGGAAGTGTTGTGGGTGGGAAAGTCCTAAAAATACATCATTCTACAAATATACACACATTTGCCAGAACTGGGAATAGAACCCCTGCTTATCTAGTTATTTGTGCTATAGAGTTACGCAGTTATTGCATGCACTACAGAGCTTATAGAGCTAACAAGTGCCCAAAGGTACTTCTAAGTTGAATGACGTCAGCAGGACTGCTAAAGTAGGGCACTGGGAAGTGTTGTGGAATATAAAAGTCCTCAAAATACTTCATCCTACAAACATATACACACATACATACACACACACACACACACACACACACACACACACACACACACACACACTTACACACACACACTTGCCAGGGCTGGGAATAGAACTCCTGCCTATCTAGTTATTTGTACTATAGTGTTACACAGTTATTGCATGTGCTACAGAGGTTATAAGGCTGACAAGGGCGCTGGGAAGTATTGTGGGTGGGAAAGTCCTCAAAATACTTCATACTACCAACATACACACGTACACACATTTGTCAGAACTGGGAATAGAACCCCTGCCTATTTAGGCATTTGTATTATACAGTCACATAGTTATTGCATGCAACACAGAGCTTAAAGAGCTGGGCATGCAAAGGTACTTCTAAGGGGAATGACATCAACAGGGCTGCTAAAGTAGGGCACTAGGAAGTGTACTGGGTGGGGATGGCCTAAAACTGTTTCACCTACAAACTACCAAACACACACACTCTCACATTTACCAGGACTGAGATTAGAACCCCTACGTATCTAGTTATTTGCAATGTAGTGTTATGCAGTTATCGCACATGCTACAAAGCTTAGAATGCTGGCATGTGTCCAATGGTGCTTCTAATGGGAATGACAGCAGCAGATCTGGTGAAGTAGGGCAATGGGAGGTGTACTGAGTGAGAGCGGCCTCCTAATATTAAACCTACAGGCACACACACGATGGCAGGTGATGTGATATTATAAGCCCCACCTCAGTACTATTACGCAATGAAGCTCACCTTCATGCTGGCATGTGTGACTTGTTACAACTGGTATGCCACTGTCCACAGCAGGACATCACTCTATGCCATTCGGGGTATCCCTGTGTATGTCTCACTCTCTCTGTGTCCCCCCTGTGTGTGTCTCTCTCTCTCTATCACTGTATGTCACTCTCTTCCCCACATCTATGTGTGTGTATGCTTGACATATTGTTATACGTTGCCCATAAATATGTCTGTGTATCACACCAACAAATGCAGATATATTACATATGGGCCACCTACAGCTAGCTGAGGTTAGTCCTGACTGATGGGTGTGTGTAGGGACAGTTAAGGAGTACATAACTGTATGTATGCAAAGACATATATGCACAATACAGTTATATAGCCCAATCCGACATGGCCTATGATTCTCTAAGTGTAGGAGCATGCCCAGTATGACCTTCTATAGTGAAAGTCGGACTCCATTCTAGAGATAGTTGTACTCCAGTCTGGGGTTTTGTGTGCTACAGCCATACCTCTCAAAAGTAAACAGGACTTTCTTAGAGGTACTGGGTTTGTTTTAGCAGACATTTTCTGATATATCTGAAGTCTGACAGTGGAATGTGTTGTGTCATTACCTAGTGACAGACATCCTCAGATCATCATAGGGATGTATATCACTTTATCGCAAACTGAAAATGTTGAATGTCAAAAGAGCAAAAGTACAGAAAACTCAAAGTTTTTGAGATCCCAGTACGGTGAAGATTGGGATATTTGCCCTTTCCTCACTGTACTGCAATCTCGGAGTTGGAATATATATTTAGTGGGGGGTTTGGGAGGGGGCACAGCCCCCCACAATACCAAGTTCGACTTTTGGTATTTTTGCTCTTTTGAGAGTTTGACATTTTGCATCTGTGATAATATGATACAGACTCCATCATAGTGCATTATCAGAGGAATACAAGATGTATGATGCACAGACCAATATTATGAGCCTGACTACATACATTATTGCCCAAAAAGGCCATTTGAGAGGTCTGGCTACAACCGGTTGACTGATGAAGCTGTGTAAACAGCCCAGCAACTTGGTGATATACTGGCTGGGGATATCTTGCTTGTGTGGCATACTTTTTACCTGAGAAGTCATATCCTGGTGTGGTATACCTCTCAACTGTACATTTTTTGGCATATTGTCCAGGTGTTTGTCTAAAGGTTTCGGCCAGTCTACATAAACTTGTGTTTTTATGGCAAGTTACTTACATATAATTGAAGACTGACATTAGAAAATAATGGCATACATTAGTGTTTCAGACTTCATAACCTTAAGACAATTCCTGCTAATGCAAAAACCATTATTCTACCAACCTTCTCAGTATGTAAGGGCAATATTTACAACCTGTGCCTATCACTGGACCTTTGTCCCACTTTTATTTATGACCTTGTCCAGATGTCTTGCTGTCAGAGGTTGAGCGGTATGGGTGTGGGTACAGAGTGCATTCTACTGTGCAGAAATGTCATTATATGTGAAGTCACAGTGCTATGTGGAATATACTACACATATAATGGACATTTCTGCACAGTAGAATGCGCTCTATACCCACTTTTATTTATGACCTTGTCCAGATGTCATGCTGTCAGAGGTTAAGTGGTATGGGTGTGAGTACAGAGTGCATTATACTATGCAGAAATGTCCATTATACGTGTAGTATATTCTACATAACACTGTGACCTCCAGTATTGTCAGTGGCAGAGCAGTACAGAGTAATGTGGTGAACCACTGACAGAAAGTTGTGTTTAGGTTGATAGGCTGTTATGACATTAGTAGGATATTGACACTGAAGCTCTTATAACCAAACAGACGAGAGTGTAGTCCATGTTATGACATGTCAGCACACAGACCCCCTGTCCAGCACTGACACAGGTAGAATCACAGGACTGTTTTTTGTGTTTCCTGTGCACTTATACAGGGAGCGCATCACTAGGGGTATTGAAACACTTGGCTTGCTGTTGACAGGGAGTGTATTCTACAGATGGGGGAGTGTGTGTGGTACACATGTCTGTCACACCAACAAGCCGTACTGATATCACAGCCCTGGTTGATGCTGCACCTACAGGATGATGGAGTGGGCCTTGAGTTCCAGATGTACAACAGTCCTATCAAGGCAGGGTCTGGATTGCTTTGTATGCCAGACAGGGGTCACCTCAGCAGAGACTGTATGGAACAAGGTAGAGGGACAGTGCTGTTAGCCTATCTGTGTATGGCAGGTGTTTGGGGTTTGAGGTAAGGCCTTAGTGTTTGCAAGACCCTGGTGTGTAGAGTCTACATGGTCTGTGGTGTATAGGTTTGTGGAGTTCTCATGTAATTTTGCCTCTGAAGTGTCCATTGTGTAGGCCTATATTTTGTTGCACACCTCCACTTACTTGGGTGTGTGTTGTGTATTTGCAGGTGATATTTACTGACTCCATACACTGCATGGCACATATGTTACTGCACAATTGTTCTGGTGTGCACATTCTCCATTTGTCTGGCGAGTGGATCCCCTTCCGCTTATGTGTGTCTCTTTGTCCTTCTGTAGACCAATCACAGGCTTTGGCCACAGTTGCTGCTGTTATGTATTTGTAATTCTGATGTGATCAGGGTACATGCTGTTGCATCACACACAAGGTTGTGGACTTCACACCTCTGAGTGTACCTATTTATCAGGTTGTTCATCATTGCACCACTCCATTTGCTGTGGTCCTTAGATGGCTGTGTTGCTATATGTTCTTATGAGGCTATATGTGGGCGTAGCTGTCATACTGTCAGAGAGTGACATCTGGACGGGCCCAAATATGACAGTCCGACAAAAGCCCACTCATGGGGACAGGGTGTTAATAATGTTCTGCCAAACATAGACAGTTGAGAGACTGGTTTGATAATTGCATGTTTGCTCTTATGGGTATGATGTCTGATTCCCCACTGTCTGCCACTGCTGGTTTGATATGACCCTTTCTTGTTTTGCAAATAGTTGGCAGGCAAATGCAATTTTTGGACAAGCAGAACAGATATATAAGGCATACTTGTGCTCCTTCTATGACAACCTGTGTCATTCCAGGGGTATGGCTGTTGGCCAGTGACATGTTATCAGTGCTGACACAGAAAGGTGGCAGCCTTTTATAAACTGGCATTTCACTGACCTTCAGGTACCTGCTGTCCTACCAGTCACCATACCGCTCAACGTCTGAGAGCCATACATCTGGAAAAAGCCGCAAGTAATTGGGGGACAGAAGCCTAAATATAGGAACCATTTTTAAATATTGGCCTTACAAACCTAGAAAGGTGATTCAATAACAGGTTTTTCATTAGCATGCATGTTTCTATAGGGTATGAAGTCTGACAATACAATCTGTCATTATTCTCTGACCTTAGTCTTACGTGATTTTCCAATGAATTGCCAGACAACCACTATTTCATGATATACAGACCACAAATATGATGCAAACCTCTGGGCATTCTGCAATAGGTCTGTACAGTTGAGTAGTAGGGTAGGCACTGTGTAGGTTACTCCAAGCTGTGTACTGTCCATATGTGTGGTCCCCTGTCCATGACCTGTACAGCTTTCCTGCATTAACAGATATTGACGTCTGGACAGTGTGTACAACTCCTACCATAGGTGTAGCTGACATGCAGAATGCTTGGCACTGAAGATTTTGGAACATGGCCCTGTCAACCACAGTACTGTACCCCTAGGCCACTAGGACACAGCAGCCGAGAGTAAGTGCTGGCCACATCCTGACAGTATTTACCACACATATATGTAGCTTATTGACCCCTGCATATTGTGGATATGCAACAAGTTATCATGTTGATTGGGACAGCCCTGGCAATGTGTGCTCTGCTGCTATTTCCCTACAAACATACATGTTACTGCATTTCTATGGGAATATGTGTATGGGGGCACACCTGTCAACTGTATACTTTTGCACAGACTGTGCTGATATTTGCTTTACATTTTGCTTCCATTTAGCATAGTATTGTGCCCTGTCTTGGAAACTAGAGGCATATCACTAAAGACCACAGGTCAGATTGTAATGTCATACATTTGAGTTTCAGACTTCTTACCCTTCAGAGCCTTACTGCAACTGCAAGATCTGCTGTGCTATCACTGTGTAAGTCTCTAGGGGATAGTTCAACATTGTCGCCATTTGTGGGCCTTTGCCAGACATTTCTTTATGGTTTTCTACAGCTGACTTGCTGGATGAACTGAAATGCGAGTATGGGACCCCCACACTAACATTCATGCCTGTGTCCTATGACCCCCATCAGTTGGCCCTCCACATATATTGCAGTGGGATTTGTCACCTTGGGTACTACTGCATAGTGTGGAGAGCCAGTATTGGGCAAACATTTCCTGGTGTTCCACATAGCTGTCAGTTGTCTGCTGTTGTCCCAGTAAACCACCCCATTCACTTGCATACATTCAGCGATACCATAGATATGCTACCAGAACATGCTACTCCATTAATTTATTGTTAAGAAGACTGACTTACCTTGTGCCTGCAGCAGTTGTGAGGATGGTGCTTGAGGGCTGCCTATGTTGGATGCATGCAGTTGGTAAGGTACAGGTAGTGTGATGTGCGTGGCATCCATTTTACTGCGTGTGCAAGTCGGAGAGAGGTGTCAGTCTCTGGGTCCCTACACTGTCAGTGTGTATGCTATGTGTTGCCTCTTTGCCAAGGCCAGGGCATACTGGGAATGCCTCCATCTGTCTACAGGAGCTGGCTCAGGGGGTTCCTCCTCTGAGTCCCTTTGTTCCTGTGGGGACCTTGGCAATGGTGCTGTGTGGCCCTTCCCCACGCTGTTCCTGCCACAGCTGTTTCCACAGGATCATATTGTGTAGCATGGCACATACTATGAAGATATGTGCACATGTGGCTAGATAGTACTGCAGGGCTCCACCAGATATGTCAAGGCAGCTGAACCATGACTTGAGCATCTGAAACACACTCTCTATAATGATCCTGGTTTGTGCGTGTGCCTCATTATGGCATTCTTGAGTGAGTGTGTGTGCATTTCTGATGGGTGTCATCATCCATGGCCGCAGTGCATAGCCAGCATCCCCCACTAGATGGCCATATGGGATGTCCCCTGGCAAATCCCTGGTACATCTGTGAGGAATACCAGATGTGGGAGTCATGATAGCTTCCAGGGCCCCCAGCACACACATTAATGATAATGCTCTGGGCATTGCACATGGCCTGGCAGTTGATGGAGTGAAAGCCATTGCAATTTATGTAGACCCTACCCTGTGCACCAGCTGGTGCTTTGATGTGAATGTGCATGCAGTCTATGGCACCCAGTACTTCCAAGTAATCTGCTACATGGTGGAAGAGGCTTATATTGCTGGTCCTCTCCTCATGGGTTCTGGGGAAGTAAATGTGCTCACCAGCATGTGGTAGCATGGCATCCAGGAACTGGTGGAGTACCCTGGATACAGATGCCTGTGAGACCCCTATGATGTCCCCAGTAGGTCTTTGGAAAGTACCTGTAGCTACTATTCTTAAGGCTACACATAGTTTGGTATCCACTGGGATGGGTTCCCCTCTGTTGGTTCTGGGTCTGAGGTGAGGTCAGCACAGCTCAATGAGTTGCTGAAGTATGTCCCTGTCCACACTGTAGCACTCTAGTATCTCCAGATCATGTAGCCCCTGGTAGGTTACCCTGGGTCTGAACACTTTTCTCCTCCTCCTCAGTCTGGGGTGGTTGTCAGCATTATCCTCCTCACTGACCTCAGCCTCTAGCCTCTAACACATACTGATGTATCAAAGTGACAGCAGCCCCTAACATTTTGTCAGTTAAAATTCCCCCGAGTGTGTACACCAATGGGGCAGAGTTTGTGGGAAAAAAAACAGATTGAAAGGTGTTTTGCATAGTTTATAGTGTTGTGCTGCAGATGCTGCCTGTATGATTGGCTGACTATGATACATTTCACCTGCCAGCTATATTATTTGTACTTGATTGCTTTTATTCTGCTATTTCCCATTTTTTCCCTTCCCATTTCCACCCCTTTTAAGCCCCACAGCACGCCGCTCAAACCTGCTTCCTAAAAGTAAACAGTTCTGCTATTTCTGTTTTTTTTAACAGCCGGAGTGCGCCACATAAACCTGTTTAGCTAAATGAACACTTTTAAGTAGAAATGGCCCTCCCCTGGACACAAACATGCTCCCCATTACATGGAATAAATAAATACAGCCTCAGATACACCCCCTTGCTTAGCTGTGCTTAGCTAAGCTCAAATGGAAGCCGTGGAGCTCCAGTGTGCTTACACCAAGCATGACACACACCCTTTTCATGTCAGCTGCTTCTGCTTACACCACTGCCTTATAGCTCCTACACAGTTAGGTGCATCCACACAATGGTCTCCCATTTTGGTATTCAGTAAAATTTGCTCATCTGCATTCCCCACTGCCTTAGTCGACTACACCAGAGCCTTTCCCCTTAGCAATCACTGTTACCTGTTATTGTTTTGATTCTGCATGCTATACACTATAATGGCAAAATGCAGATTTCACTTAAAATTGTCTTTTCACATTTTTAAAATTTTCTGCACAATCTCGTTTGTGTGCTGTTGCACTAAATTTAAATGGCTAAAATCAGCCAAAAAAAACTTTGATTTTTATAATTTTGCAACCCTTTTCCATGCCACTGTCCATGTTTCTGGCCATTGGCATGCCTAATGATCATAATACATGCTTTACTTTGAGCTGTCATGCCCCTGTTTTGATTTTTGCAGAAATGTACGCGGTCAGTAACCAAATACATTTCTGCAACGGACACTGTTCTGGCACAGATGCCTGCCTGCTTACTGAATCACTTACTCACCTCATTTGCATGGTTTTCACCAGCAAATGACATGATTAGCATTGTTCAGTGGTGTCCATGCCAGAATAGTGCTGGCAGGCTTGTGCACGGCCCAGCCTTGTTTACTGAATCGCTCGGCGGCCATATTCCATGCAGAAGCTACTGCACTATTCTGGCACAGAAAAAAAATGCTTTATTAAATCCCAGGATTTGTCTTTTGATAGACTTTCTTTACTTTATAAAAGTCTAATGCAATTGTTTGTAAAGGTTCATTTTGTTCCATTGCTTATTGTCTAATGCTTTCTTTGTTTAATCTCCCTTAAATAAGGGGAAAAACAGAGAAAAAAAGAAAGAAATAAGAGGAAAATATCTATTTCATTTTTTTCCTCTGGCGTGTCTCTTTGTGCCTTTTGTTATTTCATAAAATGGTATTCCCATCTCATCTCTCTAAGTTTATAAACTCCACCCTCTGGGAGATCTTGGCTTCACTGTTGCTTCATGCCTTTCCTTGCTCATCTCTGGTAATGCTTCTTTTCTTTATCGCTTGCCCATCCTGTCCAGTTCTTTCTTTCCATTTTTTCTTGCTGCCTTTTCATACTATAATTTCATTGTGAGCTGCTATTTATTAGGTTGCGGGCACCATTTTCTGTAGTTCTTCTTCTACTCTTTGATCTAGTTCATTCTTGTCTCTCTTGTTAAACTTGTCTTTTCCTCTGATCAGATGTTTTCTGTGCTCTTGTTAATTTGTCAGTCTGTTTGCCTCTCATCTGCTACATTATTTCCCCACTGTACTCTCCTTGTTATTCTTGTATCAGTTCTGCTCATCCACTGTTTTTTTTAAACAGGAAACATCTTTATTAAATGATCACGTATGACATAGATGTTACATTTATATAAATGAAAATAAACTATCTCGACACAATCTCAGTTGCAAACATTATACATTCCAAACTGTGCCAACACAACTGTAGCTGCAAATATTATACATCACTTTTAACATAGCTAGTCATTGTTAGTCAACTATTACATACCTCATTCAACTTCTGCCTTCTTTTAAACCTCATTCCTCCTCTGCATGTATTGATCCTGCATTTCCCATTTTTCCTATGTAATTTGTTCCTACCCTTTTCTAAAGATCTCAGTTCCAGTTGTTTTATCTCTGATACTATCTTCGCTATTTCTAGTAAAGTTGGTTTAGACTTTTGATTTCCATTTTCTAGTAATTGCTTTTTTGGCAGCCAACATTATTAGACTTAACAAGGCCTTACTATGTCTAGGCAATTCCGATTCTGTATCATAGCTCAAAAGCGTTATTTCCCTAGTTATTCCAGCCTGCCCACCCAGCATCTCTGACAGAGCAGTCTGTAGGGAATCATTAAAATCTGCTAACTCATTACACTACCAAAACATATGTTCCCGGTTGTCTCTTTCTTCTCTATCACAACTTCAATTGTTGCTATCTACCTAAGGAAAATTTATTTGAAGTCTGCTTTGGGTATAAAATACCTATGTAAACATTTCCAGGCAAATATCCTAAATCTTCTAGCTTTTGTTGAATATTTAGGAGACATACATATATCTCCCCATTGTTTCTTTGTGAATTGCTTAGCTAATCTCTCTTCCCAATCCTTCCTAACCTGCTCTGATTGATTCTTATAGCTATCATGCAATATTTTATGTGCTCTACTAATTATTGCTTTATTAATGGCAACTTCTGTTGTAGATTCTACTAAAAACTGCACCAATGCTGGTATTTGGTATAGCCCCCTCCCTCCATTTCTTTCTCTTTGCCAATACTCTGATATTAATACTTGATATAGAAGGTAATCTCTAGCCTGCAGTCCTAATAAGTTCTTGGCATCTTCCCATTATATTACCTTTCCCTGTTTAGTTATTTGCTACCAGTACCTTGGTTCCTTTGCCATTTTTCTCCAATATATTCCCGCCCCTGTTGTCTTTTGTCTGTATCCCTGATTGCAGTCATCCCTATCGGCAGAATTTCCTTTTTCCATTCCCATGTTGGCTTATTTCTTTGAAGACCTTCTGCTACTTTATGAATTTAATATTCTGTATGATTTTTGTTGTTCTTCTTAAAGATCTGCATCCAAAATCCCAGTCTCTCCCTTGAGCTTCCCCCCTATTTCATCTGCTCACCCACAGTTTTTTTCCCATTTATCTTTCCTATATGTTTTTCTTTCTGATGAGTTTGTAATAGAGCAATTGAATCTGCACATTTTCCTTTTCATCACTTGCCACGCCATTTCTACATTTGCCAGGTCTTACTGTTTTTGACAGACTTCCTATTTTGATTGTTTCCTTTATTTATGTAGCAAGCTTACTGTTTCATCTGGGCTTCTTTCACCTTGAGTCCTCCTCCTTATCATTTGATCATTAACATATTTGGGAACTGTACACTTGTACAAAACCCAACTCTTTTAAGAGCATTCTCCACTATATAATAGACTTTTTTCCAGGATAGAGCTAATGAATAATTAACTGTTATCACAAAACAACTAAAAGACTGAAAATACTGTTTGTTGGTAAAAACAATAAAAATGAACTAAACTAAAATAAAATAAATGAAACAGCAAAAGACATAATAGCATACCTTCATGGCTTAATGTTGTCATCTTGAAATAGATTTCTTCAGAATATGATTAAACACAAAATGTTAAAATACTTAAATAATAAATTATAAATCACATGACCATAAACAATCCAATCAAATGCAACACATTAAATAATTCTAAGAAATTTGTACTTCTTATAACATTAGGAAGCAGAATTAAAAATATATATATTTTCCTGCAAAACAAACAATGTTGTTGACAGACAATGTGTAAAAAAATGGAAATATTCACCTCCTTTGTTAAGATTTCAAATTTACAATGGTTCTAATGAATGTCATATTGTTCAAACCATTAATGGAAGCACTCGGCCTCAGCTGTGATTTAAATACATTTTTCTAACACTAATTTATAGTTCCCCTTCTTCAATGCTAAATCAGTGTTAAACTTCCTAAAGGCACCACATGGCAATCTGTGTCTGAAAGTACATTTTTCATTTCATTTTCCATAGTAGGACAACAATGCCTACAAGATACTTGTTTTAACATCCCATTTTTCAGCATAAAAAAATTCACATTTTTCACAGCTTGCCAATTAAACAACCTCATGAGAGGATCAGCAGCAACTTTTTATAGCCAGTTGTTCAATTGAAAATTAATGCTGTAACATAAAGACCTTTGTGGATATATCTGCAGAAATGGAGAATAATGCAAGCAAATGTACCATTTTGTCTAGATGTTCCTTATGAAGGACTATCCCTATTAACATCTACTAGAGTTTTCAAATGTAGTGAATAATGGTCTTTCTCTAACCATCTGAAACAAATAGTTTCCAATTAAAATAGTCCAATATTTGGAAATATCGTTTTAATCATTCTGGAACTGATAAAGTACCCTACTGCCATGGCTGACATCCAGTTTGGTGCCTGTCTACTTACACTGTATTATTTAAGCAGTCTTATCATTTGTAAGACCTGGTACTTAAATAGACTTCCTATTCCATATGACCTCATCAAAAATGCCATGAATCTCTTTTAAATTATAACTTATTACCAAAAAATGTTCAAGTAAAAATAAATAATTCATGTTTATACATGATATTCCATAATAAATCTGGATAGTCTAACTAGCTGACTCTATAGAACATTCACTGTGATATGCATAATATGTCATCTAGTGGCAAATAAGAACTGGTGAAGGAAGGGTTTCTTAAATATAGCGGATGTAAAATAATTTTTAATTGAAATTTTTAGATACTTCATCACCAAGGAATTTAATTTGTAAAACAGATCGTTTATATACAAATTAAAAAAATATATAATGGTTTCTAAATAAGTCAAACACTGAATGAAACTGTTCCATCCTTGTTAACATAAGCCAGTACATTAATTTCTCCCCTTCCTCACCATTGATCTCTTCCTCCTTCTCCTCTTTACTGTAATCAATATCACTCTTTTGCTGTAATTGCACGTAGCTGGAAAATACATGCTGTGTTGGCCCTCTGGCTGCTGATATTCTCCTAAGGCTGTTTTGTAATTCTCAATGAAGTCCACCCCTTGGGCATATATATTAAACTGTTTCAAAACAAATTCTTCACATTCTTTATCTCATACCTGCTTGGGGTTACCTGCTGCTCACAAGTTTCCTGTCTTCAGTCTACTCCCTTATTTATTCAGTGATATTCTCAGGCTGCTGATTTCTCCTTTTTCTTTCCATGATATATATTTTATACAGGTATTTCTTCAGTTTTGTCCCATCCTTTCATTGTCTTGTATTTCAATGAATTGTTGTTGAAGTTTGTTTAATGTGGTCTTCTGTCTTACTACTTTTGCTTTTAGGAAGATTTGCCTTTTGTCCATCCTAAAAGTACTCTCAGTATTTTTCTGCTTTGCCTTCCATAGATTTATTATTTGCCTTTTTTCTCTGTTCTGCTGTGGTTTTCTTCACTATCCTCATGTTATTTCTCAGGGACAGTTTCTGGCTGTTTCTCTCTCTCTCTCTCTCTTTTTTTCCCCTGCAGGCTAGGTTAGGAGCTTCTTTTCTACACAGCTATGTTGTATGACCTTGACCACTTCTTATCCAAATATGTTTTATGCATGTTTTTTTTCCCTTGCAAGTTGAGCTGTCGTTACTTCAAATAAACAACTCATACTGTAATTTAAACAAATAAAGTCTCGCATGCCTATTTATTATTCTTTTTTCAATTCACTGCAAAGAGGGAAATGGATCAAAAATGAATTATCTTGCTATCCAAGCACAAAAATGGGTACTAAATAATACATTAACTTTCCAGATGCAGAAAAGGAAAAATATACCTTTTGGAGGCAGCAGGTGATCTTTGATGGGCTGGCCAGGCATTTGGGCTTTTGGGGTGTGGAGTTCCATCTGTTGGGAATGCTGCAGCAGTAAAGGCAAGGACAGCTACCATTATGGTTAAGAGTTTACACAACTGTACTTTTTGTGTACCCTGTAATTTCTTGGTGAGAAACCTTTGTGGTCTCTCCAATTGTTGCAGGTATCTGGTGAGGTACTTGCAAAAGGGAGCATTGTACTCAATTATTTGTCTGATGGGGGGCTGATTATAATGGGATTATAACATCCTTAGATCTAGAAGTGATGCCTTTACTTATAAGAACTGCCACATAGAAGGATTTCCTTGCCACTGTGGATACTCGGTGGTGAAAGTTCAGACTGCTATCATCCTGAGTACCCAGATCACATACAACTGGTTCTGCACTTGGGGTGGGGGGAGCTGTCTATAATTTAATTAGCAAGGATGTCTGCTTTCTCAAAAGGAATAACAATGATTTTTTTTGCATTTAGCTTTAATTGCGGCTTTGGTACCAGCCATTTCCCTGCATTAACCCTGTCTGCACTATATTAATATCACTGGGGGACTCAGTGTCACTCCCAATTTTCAATTATCAGCACACGTGGTCAACCACAGGCTGTCCAAGTTTGTCTGGACTTCTGAGAAATAAATTCTGAAGAGTAACGGGCTCAGCACAGAGCCCTGTGGTACACCACTGTTGTCTGGTCTTTTGCTAGAGGTGAAGTCACCCACTTTGACAATAGATGTCCTGCTGGTGATCCAATTGGCTATCTATCTGGTAATGTAGGCATTAATTCCTAATTGGGAGAATTTCTCTATAATACTTTACAGGGGGATTGTATCAAAACATTGGCTAGATCAAGATAGGTGGCATGCACTGTCTTTCCCTTTTACAAGACCTTGTGACTTTCTCAAAAAAGTCAACCATATTTAACAGGCATGATCTACCTTTAACGAATCTGAACTGTGTTGGGTCTAGAGTCTGGAAAAAGGTAACTTGGAATGTTATCTAGTCCCATTGATGCCATGTTTCTTGCCTTGGACAGCATCGATATGACCTGCTCTCTTGAGATAAAAGACTGAGGAATGGTGGCAGGTATTCTTTGGGGGATGACAGGGGGGTGACGTTTGCTCCAAATTTGTCAGCTAGCAGGTTGGCTATTACCTTCTGCTAAGTATGGGTGGTAACATCCACAACCAGTTCAGTGCATAGCTGTGTATTCTGTTTTAGATTTTGGATGTAGGTAAAGAATGTCTTGTGATTATCCTTAGCTAGGGAGGCTATTTTTGCTTCATAATTAGCTTTGCAAGACTTGACAAGATCTCTAATTTGTTTCCTTAGGCTAGAGAGAGAGAGAGTTCTTCTTCAGCTTCACCAGTTGACTCCTCATCTTGAACATTAGTTTCTTTCTCTTATTGTATAGTCTGTTTATTCTTGGGGTCCACCAGGGTGGCTTGTCTTTTTGTCAGGATCTGGTTTTAATCCACTCTGGTACAAACCAATTCTATACAACTGTTTAAGTGATTATACAGGGCATTAGTGCACACATCTGCATAGGAGTCTGTGTTATATGCTTTTGAGGGGGCTTTGAATCTTCTTTTACCGATGGAAAACAGGCCACTGCTAAGAGAAACACAGCCTTCGTCACATAGTAGGTGGTAATTTGTCTTTGAAAATTTGTAAGCATTTTTGAGCTTGATGAGGTATCTGGTCTTATAATTACATTGAACAAGACTAATTTATAGTCAGATCTTACCAGGAGGATATCACACATGGTGGGGGGGGGGGGGTGCAATGCCGTCCCATCTTAGTGAGTGTGATGATGTGAGGTATTGCCAGCTATGCCAGAAGAAGTAAGGCAGTGGATGTTTAACATATGCCAACATAGCTAGCTGGAGTTTTGTAAAGAGTTATATGCCATTTGTATATCAAACTGATTTTCACAGTTGCTTGTGCTGAAAAATGTATTTGTAAAGCTGCTTTTGTTAAAAATGTACCAACAGTGTTTCTTGGTGGACAGAAATGAAGTGTACACGAATATCAGACCGCACGGTTGTAACTGATTAAATGTATATATTGTGGCAAGGGATACTGGAATAGAAGAGGTTAAGCTCAGCCCCAGCTAAATTTTAGAAAAATACCTTGAATTTACATTACCTGGTTTAGGCCATAAAGATTGTATCTTACAGCTCTGATTGTAGCCAGAGACAAACTGTCAGTGAAAACAAGGACTAGGAATCCTGCTTTATTGTCATTAGCTGTGAACTAATTGCTACCCTGGAAGGGTGGAAGTGTTGAAATGGTTTTATGGCTTCCAGATGATATAACACATCTTAGCAAAGCTTTATCTCTGTTTATGCTAACACATATGAATGAGATTCTGGCCCAGTTTCTAGTATAGGGGGATAGTATGGGAACCAGACATCAGATGACCAGATGTATGTGATGTCATTCTGTAATCCAGCACTGAAATGATGTTTTAATACTAGATGAGACAAGTCTCAGAGCAGTCTGTTTTTGAAACCTGACATAGAAGGATCACTCACCTACTTCATCTTGCCATGCTTTAGTAAGTAACCAGAGATAGTAATTCTTTAGATCAATCGGGAAATTTTTGTGAGATTAGTTAAGTATTGTTTTTCTGTATATGTGTGAATCTGTCCATCTGGGTTATTTTTAATATTTCCTGTGATGAAAACTATGGTATTTATTGTAAATAGATATTTAGTGTTTCACGTTATTTTAATATTTATTATTAAATATATTAAAACTTTTCAGTGTAGCTGGTCCTTTAGAGAATATTTTAACCCTTGAGAGTTCTTATATTTATTTGGTGACACTGTGGTCACTTCTGAAAGCCTTACTGCATTGGTAAAACACTACCATTTGTATGGGTACCTATTACATTATCAAACTTTTAGAAGTTCAAACGCCATATCGTCGAACCCATATGTTTGAACTTGTAAATGTTGAAATTCATAAAAAAAAAAGAAAAACAGAAAACAATTACCTGACAGTTGTAAGCAGGGAGGGCTAGCCCCTTGCACCCCCATATCCCCGCTCTTTAAATATACCAAATCCGAGAGTGCACTACAGTGCAGTAAAGTGCAGAAAGGGATGATTTCCCTTTACTGCAATGTAATGCGATCTCGGACATCACTTCAAAAGAAGGAAATACCCTGTGATGCATATGGATATAACGGAACCCATGGTGGGCAGCATAAACCTCCCCAACAAAGTTTACCAGTAACAGAGGAAGCCAATAGTTCAGGTAGATGGCCAGGATCAAGGGTTAGATGTTGTAAATGTAACCAGTAGGGCCATGTATCATATAGATGTCCACAGAGTCAAGGTGGGTAACAAAAGGTTGGGGTGCCAGCAAGTGGGAATAATGGTATGCCAGTGATAGGTTGTCTGGAGACAACAGGGGTATCAAACTATCACTGCAGTTTGTATCCTATCTTAGTGGATGGAAAACAGGCCACTGCTAAGAGAAACACAGCCTCTGACATAACCATTGCAAAGCCTACAGTGATTAAAGAGGAGCAGTACTTGCTTGGCAGTCCATTCCAGTCAGACCTTTAGGAGGGACCCCATTCCATTCCAAATGCCTTTGGCCAGGGTTCACCTTGACTGGGAGGGTGGAAAAGAAAGCAAGCAAGCACGGGTGTTTGAGGATATCCCTGCAGATGTCTTGATAGGGAATGATTTTGATAATGCAGTAACTTGTGTGCATGCAGTTACACACAGTCAGGCTTGGAGACAGGCATGTGGGTCTAGTAGCCTTGGGGAAATCCAGACAGACCTCACACCTGAAATCAGGACTGGTGAGGTGGCTATTTCAGGGAGGGAGCTACCCTGTAGCAGTGAGCCTGAAGGTGAGCCACAGCTGGTGGTAGGTACTGATGTTCCCTTGGACAGAGTAACTGTAAGGGAAGAGGTGAGTGGTAGTACCCAGGATGACAGTGAGTCACCACTGTCAGAGAATACCAGACTTCCCATGGAAGGGGAGCTGGGAAGAGTCACAAAGATAGAGTTGGGGCAGGCTCGACTCTTGGACCCTACACTAAGAGGCTTGAGAGAGGTAGCTAAGGAGGCACCTGATTCGTAAGGAAAAGAGGAGTCTGTATACTGGAACAAAGGGTTACTGTATAGAGAGTGGACTATGAGTGAGGGCTAGAGGGTGAGGTAATACAGCAGTTGGTAGTGCCTAGAGCCTACCATCTGTCACTTCTAGCGATAGCTCATAACATTCCTTTTGCAGGTCATATGGACATAAAGCGTGCTAAGAGATATATTATGTACAAAGTTTATTGGCCTGGGATTGCAAGGAATGTAACTGGATACTGCTGAACCTGTGAGTAGTGCCAAAAAGTAGGCAAGGCAGGAGACAAGGTCAAAAACTCCTTTGATGCCTTTGCCTGTGACTGAGGAGCCATTTCAGACAGTAGCTATGGATATTGTGGGGCCTCTGAATACCCTAAGTTTCACAGAGAAGAAATATATGCTAGTGGTAGTACATTATGTTACTAAATACCCTGAGGCAGTAGCTCTGTCCTCCATCAAGACAGAGAAGGTAAAAAATGCTTTGTTAGAGATTTTCAACAGGGTAGGTTTCCTGGGTGAAATACTGACAGAAGTGCTAATTTCATGTTAGACCTGCTGGCTTGTCTGTGGGAATGCTGTGGGGTAAAGCACCTAAAGACCACCCCCTACCACTCCCAGACTAATGGTCTTGTGGAGAGGTTACACTATACACTAAAGACCACAATTCAAGCATTTGTAGACCAGTTTAATAGATAGTGGGACAAGTGTTTGCCCCATCTCCTGTTTGAATACAGAGAGGTACCCTAGGAATCCACAGTTTTTTCCCCATTTGAGTTGCTGTATGGGCATATGGTAAGGGGGCCTTTAGATTTAATTCATGATGAGTGGGAGGGTGCTTGTGAATTCTGTAGATCAGAGTGTATGTTTGTATGTTTAAGCTTTTAAGTCAGTGGACACATGCTTATAAATACAGAGCACATGCAGGCAGCAGTGCCATTTTGAGTGTGCAGCCAGAGTGTTAGCATGCATGAGTGAGTAGTCAGTCTGTTTATTAGTTTGTTTAAGTTTATGTTACTAATCCTCCATCCATGTTTGTATGTAATAAAGCTGCTTAAACACCCAGCCTCATCATCTGTTCAATCAGTACCAGACATGCAACATGGTGTCAGAATGGGATTCAGAAGGAAAACCATGAGCTGTCTGGCTAGCGGTGGAGGAATATACAATAGTACATCATCCCAAACTGCTCCAGTGACTGTCAAACAGGTCAGAAATTATCGCGTATATGTTTTTTTTCTCACAGCAAATATAAAACAAAGGAGTCAAAATGCTCAAAATTAATTATTAATTAAATGAAATATTCAAAGCTATGATATTTGATAAAAATATTCAAAATACATATAAAACACCCAGAGTAAATTCCAAATTGCATAATGAGCATGAAAAAGGCAAAACAACTATATTTTTAGTGAACAGCCACATTTTTCAATATGGGCTACTATTTTGCATTATCTAAAGCTATTTGAAGCATAAAGAGAGTTGCTCGAAATATCTCAGAGGTGGGCAAAGTGTTTGCAGTGTTTACTTTACTACAATACAGCTATTTCACAAAGTATAGTCATTTCTTTCAAAGAATTTATTGTGCAGTTGAGCATTACTACGAATTTCTGGCATACGTGTGTGTGTGTGTGTGTGTGTGTGTGTGTGTGTGTGTGTGTGTGTGTGTGTGTGTGTGTGTGTGTGTGTGTGTTTGAAACTACCTTTGGGAATGGCAGAGGCATTTTGCAGACCCAATCCACTTGTGTTTGATTATTGCAGAAAATTGGAGAGTGTTTGAGCAGGAATATATTTTCATATAGGCTCCTTGTTTTGACAAAGATGCATATATGAGGGTATTTATTCTGCTTAATTTATCTGGTTCAGAAGCCCTTGAAAGAGAACGTTCATTTGTATATGCGCTCACAGTATATGCAGGAGAGGGGGGAAACTGCCATATTGTGGTACATGCTGAATCAAGGGAGGCCCTGAGTACTTAAAAGGTAAATTTAGAGAAACGTGTAACTCCCAAATGAATGTTACATTGGAAAGGCACTTATTTTACACAAGAGATGAAAAGCCTGGGGAAACTTTCGCAGCATATATTATTGACTTGAAAAATAAGGCTAAAATGTGCAGATATGATGATTTGAAAGAGGAGTTGATAAAAGAGAAGCTTGTGTGTAGTGTTAATAATGATGCAGGGAGAAAGATTTTGCTTTGAGACAGTGATTTAATGCTGAGCAAAGCCATAGAGATTTGTCAAATATAGCAGCTTATAGAGAGGCACACCAATATGCTTACCAGTGATAAGAGCATTCTTCCAGCTCCTTCTAATGCAGACATAGACAGTATGCACCACATGGAAACAGAAACTGATCCAAGCACAAACCAAGCACACCTCGAGTTCAGGCAAAACCTAGTGCAGTTTCAGTAAGGCCTAGAGCACACGCAGTTAAGCAAAAAGGTGACTCAGCAAAACCCAAAGCAGGCTTAATAGTCAACTGTCATAACTGTGGTACAAATCATAAGAGCAAACAAGAAAAATGTTTAGCTTTTGGTCAACAAGCCACAAGTGTAAGAAATGGAACAATTTTCAAAAGCTTTGTAAATCAAACAAGACACATGCTTTTTTAAAAAAGCAAGTGGATCAAGTAGAAAGCTGCAATCCTACTTTTTACATAGATGGTGTATTTGTGCTTGGTGCAAAGGTCAATGCAGTAGATTTGTTGTCAAAAATGAAATGTTTTGCAATGTTTTGATTAATGGGAGACCCATAGAGTTCAAAGTGAATACTGGTTCAAAGTGCAATGTAATGTCAGCAGAAATATTTGCTAGAGTAAGAGCGTGGGAACAACTTAATTTGCCAAAATGCACAAAGCTTTTTGCTGATTGAAGTGAAGAGATTCAAACCGAAGGCTCAGTAGTGCTTCATGTTCTTATGCTGGAAATAGTTATGACTTGCGGTTTTATGTAGACAAAAGACCAGTACAGTCATTGTTAGGCCTCAGAGACATTTTTTTTCAAATGAAACTGCTTTCCTTTACCAATGTCCATCATGTAAGCATGTCTCAGCTCCAGTTTTACCAACACTGTTTTCTCAGAGTATAATGATATTTTTGAAGACAAGCTAGGTAAATGCCCAGTTGTGCATTCCATGAAGTTAGACCCAGAGGTCAGTCCAGTGGTCAGACCAGCAATGAAAGTTCCTGTAGCCATAGAGAACAGAGTCAAAGCTCAGTTAGACAAAATGGTACATGTAGGAGTGATTTGTCCAGTGACAGAACCAACTGAGTGGGTATCCTCCATGGTGGTGGCTCACAAGAAAATCTCAGTTGATATCAGAATATGTATTGATCCAAGAGACATGAACAAAGCATTAAAATGCCCTCACCATCCTATGTGTACATTCAAGGAAGTTGCTGCTCTGATGCCAAATGCCACAGTTTTTTCTGTCTTAGATGCAAAGAGTTCATTTTGGCAAATAATGCTTGATCGAAGGTCTTCATTGCAGACTACATTCATTACACCATTTGGAAGATACAAATTTCTCAGAATGCCATTTGGAATAAATTCTGCCAATGAAGTCTTTCAGCATGCAATGGAGAAAATTTTTTCTGGCTTTTCCTGTGCTATTATAGTAGATGATATACTAGTAGGGAGTAATGGTGAAGCAGAGCATGGCAGAAGCCTCAGGAAAGTTCTGGAAAGAGCACATGAAGTGAATCGTAAGCTCAATCCAGAGAAGTGTAAATTCAGGCTACGAGAAGTTACTTATGTTGGTCATTTGTTTACCAGTTCAGGCTTATGACCAGGTCCTTACAAACAAACAGCCATTCTCGAGATGCCAGGTCCAGACAATGTCCAAGTCTTACAACATTTTCTTGGCATGGTCAACTATTTGGGCAAGTTTATCCCAGACTTCAGTGAACTATCAACACCCTTAAGAGAGCTGACACGTAAAAATGTAACATGGTCCTGCTTAGAATGACACCAAAGATCATTTTATATCCTGAAACAGAAAATTGCCAGTCCACCAATGTTAAGATACTACAATGTCCACAAAGCAGTAACTCGTTCCTGTGATGCTTCAAAGTTCGGTCTAGGTACAGTTATTCTTCAAGAGGGTAGACCAGCAGCATCTGCATTGAGAACTCTTACCCAAACTGAGATGCAGTATGCCCAAATTGAGAAGGAATTCCTGGCAATTGTGTTTGCATGTTCGAAGTTCCATGATTATATTTATGGCCGAACTATCCAGGTTGAGACTAATCACCAACCTCTAGTTACTATTTTAAAGAAGCCAGTGCACACAGCTCCAGTGAGACTACAGCACGTGATGTTCAGATTACAAAAGTACAACTTCAAAATGGTCTATACAAAAGGCAAACTTCTTTACCTTGTTGATACTTTATCCAGATCACCCAGAAATACCACAGAAAAGCTTGCCAAAGAGCATCTTGATGTTTATGTCATGGAATTGCGTAATTTTTCTTCCACAAGACTTGATGAGCTCAAAGATCACACAGCGTCTGATCCAATTCTTCAAAAGCTCAACCACTTTATAAATGTTGGATGGCCATCATAGCAATCATGTTTACTACCAGAAGTGCAACCATATTTTCCATAGAGAGATGAGGTGCTAATGGAAGATGGTATTATCTTGAAAGGTCCCAAAGTCATCATTCTAACATCCTTACAACAAGAGTACATCAAGATTTTGCATCGTGGCCACCCAGGAACCAATTCTACCAAAAGAAGGGTGAAAGGACTAGTATTTTGGCTTCAGTGTCAAAAGATATCAAGAAAGTACTTTCATCTTGTTCAGTTTGTAATAGTACTAAACTGCACTTGCAAAAAGAACCCACTTCACTGAAGCTGGATTCCTGAACTACCTTGGTCGACAGTAGCCACAGACATATTCGAGTGGAATGGTCAACATTACTTAGTGTTAGTAGAATTTTATTCAAATTGGTTTGAGATTGACCTATTACCTAACCTAACGTCCAGTACTATCATTACTAAGTTGAAACACCGTGTCTCAGTCCATGGTAGTCCACACAAAGTTATTTCTGACAATAGTGCTCAGTTTACCAGTCAGCAGTTAAGAGATTTGCATGACAGAGGGACTTTATCCGTACTACAAGTGGTCCTGAATACCCACAGTCAAATGGCTTGGCTGAACATGCAGTACATGTGCAAAACAGCTGTTAGAGAGATCTAAGCATGACAATACCAATGTTTTTCTGAATTTGCTTAATCTCATAAATATAACCTGAGACAATTTACTTGGTTAACCTGCTCAGAGACTTCTATTGAGGCAAACTAGAACCACCTTGCCAATCAGTACAAGTTTGTCGGTGTCCAATCTGGAAGACATCAGAACTATCAAAACCCAGCTTTTCAAAAAGTGTTCATCTCAGAAGTCCTATTATGACAAAATGAACAGATTTCTCAGGCCATTGAAGGGAGGAGAGATAGTGAGGATGCAATCAGCAAAAGGTTTTGATCAAATTAATCAAGTGAAAAGTTCATCTGCAGAGACAAGATCCTACATAGTAGAATCCAAGGGTATAGAATACAGAAGGAATTGAAGGCATCTTCTTCTGGTGTCTGAATTGCTATCGCAATATTGTATCTGTGATATAGAGTCTAAATCTCAGAGCAAATTGAGTAATGTTCCTGTCGAAGGAAATGTCTTAGCATCTGTTCCTGTTCCTGATTGTCCCTAACATCCCAGTAACTGAATATTCACCAGTGACTATTCCTGTTGCTAAACCCAGTCCTAACTTTTACATAACAAGATCAGGTCATATTTCTAGACCTAGTACAAGATAGACAGCAACCTAGATATGATTGTTTTATTTATGATTAGTTCTGTATAAGTGCATTGCCAAATATCATTGTTATTTTACTGTGCATGACCAGAAGCTCAAAAAGGGAGGATGTAGATCAGAGTGTGTGTTTGTATCTTTAAGAAGCTTTCCAGTCAGTGGGCACATGCTTATAAATACAGAGCATGTGCAGGCAGCAGTGCCATTTTGAGTGATTAGCCAGAGTGTTAGCATGTATGAGTGAAGTAGTCTGTTTATTAGTTTAAGTTTATGTTACAATCCTCCATCCAGATGTGTTTGTATGTATTAAAGCTGCTTAAACACCCAGCCTTTCATCTTTTTAATCAGTACCAGACGAGCGACAAATCCGACAAGGATTCTGTTGTGACATATGTTCTAAACCTCAGGACAGGGCTTAGGGAGCTCATGGGTTTGGCCCATGAGAAGCTAGCAGGAGCCCAACAGCAGAAAAAGGTCTGATATGACAGGAATGCTGGAGCCAGAGAGTATGCTATGGGGCAGCAGGTTATGGTTCTCATTTCTGTCAGATACAATAAGCTGACAGCTGCTTGGAAGGGACCCTTTGAAGTGGTAAGGAATGTCAGTGATGTGAACTACATGGTAAACCTGCTAAGCAGGAGGCAGAGGCACAAATTGTACCATGTTAAGATACAAAATGTCTGTGAAAATAAGGACTGGGAATCCTGCTGTATTTTCCTTAGCAGTGAGCTAATCATTATGCTGGAAGGGTGGAAATGTTGAAATGGTTTTATGGTTTCCAGATGCTATAACATACCTTAGCTAAGCTCTATCTGTGTGCATGGGAACACATATGTGCATGATTCTGGTTGAGTTTCTAGTAAAGAGGGGTAGTATGGGAACCAGAAGTTAGATGACCAGATGAATGTGATGTCATTCTGTAATACAGCATGAAATGATGTTTTAATACTAGATGAGATAGAAATCTCAGAGCTGTCTGTTTTTGAAATCTGACATAGAGGGATCACTCACCCACTTCATCTTTTCTTGCTTTAGTAAGTAATCAGGGAATAGTAATTATTTAGATCAGTCAGGAAAATATAGTGAGATTAGTTAAGTACTGTTTTTCTGTATCTGTGTAAATCTGTTAACCTGTGTTATTTTTAATATTTCATCTGACTGAAACTCTGATGTTTATTGTAAGTAGATATTTAGTATTTTCATGTTCTTCTTTATTTTTATTAAATATATTTAAAATTTTCACTGTGGCTGGTCCTTTAGAGAATATTTTAACCTTTGAGAGTACTTCTATATTTTTTTCACACTGTGGCCACTCCTGAAAGCCTTACTGCATTGGTCAAACACTACCATTTGTATTCGTATTAATTTTACTCATTATAATTGGGTACCCTTGTAAGAGCCTTAGCGTAGTTGGCTTTGGAGTGTCCTGGTGGCAGTAGCTATCTTATAGACTGAGCAGATGGGCATAGCTTGTAAATCTGTGCCAGCCTTTCCCAGATGTGTGTGTGTGTGTGTGTGTGTGTGTGTGTGTGTGTGTGTGTGTGTGTGTGTGTGTGTGTGTGTGTGTGTGTGTGTGTGTGTGTGTGTCTGTGTTTGTGTGTGTGTATGTGAAAATCAAATCTCAGAGTGTGTGTGTCAGCTACTTGGAGCAGGGACACAGTGTACTAGTTTCACAGAGAGGGTGGTGAAGGACTTGGCCTGGGACACTCAGCTGAGTAGTCAACTCTATAGCTTTGCCAGTGGGGAGTCTTACTGGGAGCCTGGAGGGAGAGAGAGAGAGAGAGAGAGAGAGAGAGAGAGAGAGAGACAGAGAGAAAGAGAGAGAGAGAGAGGGGGAAACCCAGACCCTGGACTGACTGTGTTCCCTGTGTGCTCTTAAGTGAAATTGTGATTGGCGCAGAGAGCTGCATCTGGAAATACTGTGTGTATCTATCATTGTTCCAAGTGAATGTCCCTCACTGATGTCAGTGGTGAAGATTCAGGCTCCTTGATTACTGGCTGGGGGGGGGATGTCACAGTGAGTACTGTGTCCAGGACATCTGAGCCTCTTTTGGGTGTGCTGACTAACTGTTCTAGAGCATTTTCATTGACAAAGTCCAAGAACCTCTGAACCAAAGTGTTTGTGGCTGTGTATGTTTCCCAGTCGATGGTAGGATAATTAAAATCACCCATGAGTTAGCTGTTGGTCTGTATGACAAATGACTCCAGTATGTTCAGGTATGCTGTATGCTTTTCCTGTTTCATGGTGGGGGAATTAGAAGTTATGTACTCACCATAACGTTCCATCTGAGTAGGTGACTTCATTCGGATGCAACCTGTGGGTATCGGATCCGACCTCGGATCCGAGCCGGCAATTCAAAAGCTTAGGCTCCGAGCTCCTAGCTCCTCCCTCTTACCCATAATCCCTTGCCAAGCCCTGACTGACCTCAGATTGAGTTTGCCTCAAAATACTGACAACAGTACACTAAAACAGCATAAATACTCGCTCTAAAAAGGTCAGGGGGATGGAGGGGGGGATGGTTGCATCCGAATGAAGTCACCTACTCAGATGGAACGTTATGGTGAGTACATAACTTCTAAATCTGAAGTAGGCAGACTTCATTCGTCTGCAACCTGTGGGACAGAGTCCCTAGCTACCTGAATCTTGGGCGGCCGTCATGGAAGGATGTTCCAGAGCACCGCTGAGCCAAAGGATGCTCTTCCTCTAGAAACAACATCCACCTTGTAATGAGAAATAAAAGTATGAGGCGAGGCCCAAGTAGCTGCCGCGCAGATATCATCCAATGATACACGGGACTTAAAGGCGGCTGACGTAGAAACTGCCCTAGTAGAATGAGCCGTAACCCTCTGAGGAGCAGGTCTGCCTGAAGTGTCATATGCCTGCAGAATACAATTAGCAATCCATTTAGATAGAGTGACTTTAGATACTGCTTTACCCAGAGCAAATTTAGCAAAGGAGATGAACAGCTGATCTGATTTCCTGTGGCCAGCTGTTCTGTTAATATAAAAACGTAATTGTCTATGAACATCCAAGGAATGCAATTTGTATTCTCCTTTGTTTGAGTACTTGGGAAAAACACCGTAAATTGATTGACTGGTTAATATTGGATTCAGAAGAGACCTTCGGAAGAAAAGATGGATTGGTCCTGAGGCACACCCTATCAGGGAAGAAAGAAAGATAAGGCGGTTTGACACACAGAGCCTGAAGCTCAGACACCCTTCTGGCTGAAGTGATAGCTACCAGGAAGGCAGTCTTCCAGGAAAGGTACTTTAAATCAGAAGAAGCTGCAGGCTCGAAGGGAGGAGCAGTAAGGGCCTGCAGGACTAAAGACAAGTCCCAAGGCGGTACAACCTCCTTGACTGGAGGCCTTAACAAAAAAACTCCTTTGAGAAATGTTTTGCATAATTTCGCCATCATAAGGGGAGCTGTGTCATGACCAATGTGATAATGCGAGATAGCTGCCAATTGTACCTTAATCGTGGAAGAACTAGCCCCTTGATGAAAGAGGTCTGTTAGAAAATCCAGCACCACTGACATAGGTGCCGAGAAAGGATCCAAAGTTCTCTGTCCTGCCCATATAGAGAATCTCTTCCATTTACTCCGATAAACCTGCCTGGTGGAAGGTTTATGAGCAGCCACTAAAATGGCCTTGACCGGTGAAGAGATACCGGGAGTCCTAATTAAGGTTGGAACTGGAGCAGCCAAGCTGTCAACTTCAGGGTCCGCAGATTGGGAACTGACATTCCCAGAGGGTAAGAGATGAGATCCGAAATTGGATCCAGAATCCATGGTGGATTGATTTTGTGAGACCATACGAAGGGGAACCAAGGTTGTCGAGGCCAGAATGGGGCAATGAGAATCATTCTGCTCCCCAAACTGTTGGCTTTCTGCAGAAGCCTCTGCATCAGAGGAAGTGGAGGGTAGGCATAAAGGAGACCGGGAGGCCAAGCATGCACCAGAGCATCTCTCGGGAACTCCCCTGGTGGGGGAAGCAGAGCGAAGAAATTGTCGCATTTGGCGTTTGAGGGAGAGGCAAAAAGATCGCAACAGGGTTGCCCCCAAACGGCAAAAATCTTCTTTGCTACTTGAGGATTGAGAGACCACTCGTGTGGAGAAAGGATAGTGCGACTGAGCTTGTCCGCAAGGATGTTGGACTTTCCCGGAATGTGCGTTGCTACCAGAAAGCGTTTGGTGGAAATTGCCCATTCCCAGACTCTCATGGCCTCTCGACAAAGCGGGTAAGACCTGGTTCCTCCCTGCTTGTTGATATACCAGACTACCGACATGTTGTCTGTCTGAATCGCAATAGTCCCTGAAGGAAGAACGTGGTGAAGTGCTTGCAACGCTAGGAGCACCGCCCTCATTTCCAGGACATTTATATGCAATGACGTCTCTGTGGGATTCCACGTGCCTTGGACAATCTTTCCCGCAGAATGCCCCCCCCACCCGAGGCAAGAAGCGTCCATGGTCACTGTGGCTCGGGGAAATGCAGCGCAAAAAGGTCTCCCTGCCAGGGGCTCCGGAGAAAGAAGCCACCAAAGAAGGGAGTCCCTGCACGCTCTGCTGACTGCAATCGGAGCGTTTAGAGAAGAACAAAGAGGGGACCACTGAACTTGAAGGGTCCATTGAAGAACCCGCATGCGTAAACGGGCATGAATGAGAAGCGGGATAGCTGCTGCCATAGAACCTAGGGCCCTCAGGACTGAAGCTGCAGTTGGAGATGGTTGCAGGATCGCTGTCACATGACACTTCAGGCTGGCGATACGGTCTGGGGTGAGGAAGGCTCGCATTGATCTGGTGTCTAGTCTTCCTCCTATGAAATCTATAATTTGAGTGGGATTCAGAAAAGATTTCTCCCAGTTGATCGTGATGCCCAGCCTTGGTGCTAGTTGAAGAAAGTAATCCCTGGCTGAGCACAGAAGATGCCTTGATGATGCCGTCAGGAGCCAGTCGTCCAGGTACGGAAAGACCTGTAATCCCTGGAGCCTCAGGTGGGCCGCTACCACCGCTAGCACCTTGGTAAACACCCTGGGGGCTGAGGTGAGACCAAAGGGAGGACCCTGAACTGATAATGACTGGCTCCCAGCCGAAGCGAAGAAACCTCCTGGATCGCCTGTCCATCCGAATGTGGTAGTACGCATCCTTGAGGTCTATGGAACACATCCAGTCGTTCTCCCTCAAGAGGGGTATAGATTGCAGGGTGACCATCCGGAACTTTTGCTTGGTTACTGACAGGTTCAACTGGGAAAGGTCTAAGATTGGTCTTAAGTCCCCTGTCTTCTTTGGCACCAAAAGAACCTGGAGTAAAACCCTAATCCGGTTTGATCTGGGGGGACGCTGGATGGCTCTTTTTTCTAGCAGCTGCTCGATTTCGATAGCTGCCGCCTCCCTTTGGTCGGGTGGAACATCTGGGAGGCTGCGAGATTTGGGAACCTTGAATAGGGGAATTGAATATCCTCTGGATATAACTCGAAGCACCCAACTGTCTGTTGTTATGGACTCCCAAGAAGTCAGGTGCATCTAAAACCGCCCCCCGACTGCCTCCAGAGACGGACAGCCGGGCAACCCTTCAGGGCTGCTGCGTGGGTCTCTCAGAGAAGGGTTCTCTGGACCCAAAGTTGCCAGGAGCCCCCCTGCCTCTAGCACGATGACCTCCCCGTCCTCCTCTGCCACGGAAGGACTGGTTATCCGGAGCAGGTTGGGACTGCTGCGACTTCCGGAACCACATCTTCTTCTGTCCCTTTTGGTTCTTAGAGAAGGACCTCTGGGGAGCTGAGAAGCGGACTCCGACGGCAGACAGCGTCTTCCCGTCCTTTTCGCTCTGGACTAATGTCTCGCGAACAGTCTTGCCAAACAAGGCAGAACCATCGAAGGGGGCATTCGAAGGTCGCCTTGAAGGGCTCTGCAAAATCACAATGGCGGAGCCAGGCCTGTCGCCTCATGACTAGGCCTGCTCCGCTGGCTCTAGCGGCTCCCTCAGTAGCATGAGACAGTAGCCGCATAGATGTATTGGAAACTGATCTGAGAGTGGCCATTCGGGTGGAGTAAACCTGTTTATCCTCACTCGAGATGGACTCCGGACGAGATGCAGCGTATTCTTTAATCAGATCCCGCTGCATCCTAATGACATGTGCCATGTAGTTCAGCGCTCTCAAGGAAAAGGTTGCTGAACTAAAAACTCGCTTCCCAATGCGATCCATCGAACGGGACTCCTTGCCCGGAGGATGCACGGAGGGACTCTCCTGGGCCAATTCCCTCTTCGTGGCTGCAGCCATCATCATGGCATCTACTGGGGGACCCTTACTCCAGTGGGTGCGGTCTGATGGAGGAGGAAGAATGCGGTCCGGGCGCTTAGGGATAGGCTCAATGGTGTCCGGATCCTTCCACGCCCTGATGGAGATAAGATCCACCAGGGGTCAGCAGGAGGGGACACCCAAGAGGTAGAAGGGCCCGCCTCGAATGCCTCCAAGAACACAGACTCGTCCGAAGAAGCCTTGGGGGCAGACCACCCCCACTGATCCTTAACATCTCCATGATGTCTCCAAATGAGATGTCCTCAGGGGTGACCTAGGGAGCCTTCCCTTCATCCAAGTCTGTGTCTTCAGTGACGGACTCAGGGGAGTCCATGTGCCTCCTCTTGCACTTACGCTTCCGAGGTACTTCATCGGGGGGGCTGTCCGAGGAGTACTCTTCAGCAGTTGGATGTTCCAAGGGAACCACTTGGGACATCGAGGCGGGCTGTCCCTGGGACCGGCTGGTAGGGGCCTGGCCCAACTGCAATGGAGTGCGGATGGAGCCGTGGCAGGGACCGGGGTCCGGATGTCCTCGACAGTGCCCTTTCCACTACGTCGAAGCCGAGGGGAGCCAGCTTCTCTAAGCCCCGAGACCCGACCCCCACTCGGATCCGACGTACGGATCGGAGTCGGAGCCGAAACCGTCGGATCTGAGAGACCAGTGTGCTCCGACCTGGACGGAGCCGAAGACACACCAGCTCCCTCGGATCCGAGGCTCGGCCCTCGGCTCCGAGAGGTCGGGTCTGAAGTACCCGAAGCACTCAAGGGATGGGACGGATCCGAGGTGTGCTGACCCATCGGATCCGACCCACCCCCGGATCCAAATCTGCACGGCGCCGACAGCTCCGAACCTGTGGTATGGGTCGGAGAAGGAGCCAAGGGGGCGAAAAAAGGGGTCGAAGCCCCTCCCGGATGGGGGGGGGCTAGGAGCACTCCCATTTGCATTTGGGCCTGGATGAATTTCCTCATCATCCGGTCCATATCAGCTTCGCTCATAGAAAAGGTTGATCTAGAGGAGGCCACCGAAGCGGACCTAGAGAGCCGCCTCGGTGACCTCCTGGAAGGGCTAGCCTCCTCCTCCTCGGGTCCAGGAGAGAACCGAGGGGAGTGGAGCCGAGGAGGAGGAAAGCTAGAAGGCACAGGGGAGGCCCGCTTAGATGGAGGAGCCGAACTAGAAGTTTCGGCTCTCCTCTTGTGGTGCTTCTTCCTGTGCCTCTCCTTCTGTCTTTCCTTAGAGGAATCCTTCCCTC